>NC_051154.1:95628937-95748936 GCF_013339745.2 Dermacentor silvarum | reverse complement strand
GGATGGCGTTTGTTTCGGTAGTGCAGTGTGCGCGCCAGAAGGTCGTGCTCATGAGGGCTAACGGTCCCCAGAAAAGAATATTCAAAAGGACGCTGACGAGAGGGGTAATAGCGCATCGCTGCACACGGTGTGTGTTGACAGCAGAGCAAGTGAAGATGTCAGGCAGGAAGGGAGAGTACCCGTTCGCGGCAAGGCTCATGGCAGGATGATGACTTTCGACTGCAGAAACCCCCGTGAGCGCAAACTAGTGTCCAGCAAGCAAGACGTTTCTGATCCAGACGACCACAGGTGCACAAGTTTTACGAGTGACGAGAAAGTAGTGTGCATTAAGCAGGCGATGACAGCAGACAGAGGGATAAAGCGCGTAGAGAAAACAGAGAAAGAGAAAACAAAGAAGCGACAGAGAAAGAACAGATCGAGGAAATGCTTCGAGGAAAAGACAGGGAGAAAGTCAATAGCCAAGTGGAGGAACCAAGGAGAGCGCCGATGAGCGACTCTTTATGGTGTTCATTGCAAAGCCACTATGAGAGTAGGATTTAAATTTAGGGTGAACAGTCATAGAACATCTGAATATGACGACTACGAAGAACGTCACAAAGATCCAGAGCAAGAGCGACGATTACTTAAATGCAGATCGCGAGCATGTCCCCATGACCAGAAAAAGGTGTTGAACAGTCACTTATTCAAGTTCGAGTTCAAGTACAAAACCAGCAGCCACACTAATCGCTCAAGAAGGCGTGCATCACGAAAGTACAGACGGAAGATGAAGAGACTGCTGAGAGCGAGATGGCGCGCGAACAAGCATGCGTTCAGGAAGTTTTGTCCATCAAATAAAAAGGAGGCGAAACTGGAACTCCACAAGAGAATTTCAAAGCCAGGCAGGAACCGTGCAGGCGCAGGAAAGAGAAGGAAAGTAGGCACCGTAGGAAGTCTCGGCAGCGACGCAAGAGAAAGTCGCCACGACAACATTGAGGGTATCAAATGTAATTCCATTAGGGAGAGGACACGGATTCTAATGCGGTTCGGATTGATAGTTAAGCTGATTGCGAATACCATGCTGTTTAAGACGTAAAATAGATTATGCAAAAAGAATCAGAGGGTACTTTGCAATTTGGGGCGGATGTTTGTTAGGAGGATATCTGTTCAGAAGAATTTAAGAAATGGTTGCACAAAAGTTATGAAAATTGTTCCCATGGCATGTATAAATATCAGTAATAGCACAGTGTTCCTAAATGTGCTCATATGTTGCCGTCGTTGCGGTAGGTGAGATCATAAGAATGCATTTAAGGTAATGGTGTGTGAAAAGGCATATTTTGTTGTAAAGTACTTGTAGGGCGAAAACCACAGATAGTATTTTGCCATATGTAGAGTTTAGTAGTGCAGATTATGCAGTTGGGGGCGGTGTGGTTGAGCAGAGTCGTGTGACAGCTGCTCGCAAACTGTGCTCAGTGTTGTGAAAGAGTTAGTTGTTTAAGTGCTTTAAGTGTTGGTGTGAAGCAGTGAACCGCTGTTTGCTAGATAGACAAGTGGTATAGTAGTGCTGTGATATAGTAGTGCGCGACAATGACGTTTTGGTGCTGAATAGTGAACTCTATGATGCGTGCAGTGAAGTGAATGTGTGAAGTGAAGTGAGGTATGGGGAGTGTACACAATGGTGTAATTGACTAAAAATGGTGAAAGCCATCAAGTGTTAGTGCTGGAAAAACGTATGAAGGCGACGATACAAAGAGGAAGGAGCAGTTTTTCACATGGAAAAACTCTTGAAGGTGGGCATATGTCATGAGCCAATAAAGGAAGAAAGAAAGAAGAAGAACAAGCAGAAGATAAGAAGAGAACAAGAAGACACGTGGAGTCGGTGGCAGAAATAAAGAAAGAAAAAATTAGAAAATAAGAGCGTCTGAATAAAAGGAATGCAACATGAAAGCAGAAGAGAAGCGCAAAAGTGCACGCGCAGCTACGTGGCCAATATGGGAGAAGAGACACGTAGCCGAAGAGAGCAGCCCAGCTACGCTCTGGGACAACGAGGGGCGGAAGGAGCTGGAGGCCGAACAGGACGGCTGGATCGCGGAGACGGCAGCAACCCAATGGAAGCTGTTCTTCAGCTGCCGCGGCCACGACCCGCGAGCTGAGCGAACGCCCCACCGGAAGCCACAGCTACAGGCTGAAGGCGCCGCTTCCCGGATTCCCTGCGGCTACGATGCGCAGGCTAGTGGAGTTGACCGGGCGATCCAGGCGCCTCGGTCACCCCACCGTCCAGACCACCGATCCAGGCCAACAGTGGACCGAACGTCGGACACAGCGACTTCGAGTCTACGACGCATCGGCGGGCCCAACGACGTGTCGGCGGAAGCTGCGACGACGACGTGACGTGGCCACGTCGAAGGACGCCATGTAAATATTTTGGACTTATGAATTCAATGTAGCCGAGGATATTGGGTAACTTATAGAATTAACTCGTGTTGTAACTTGTTTGTTTCGTGTTGTTGTCTTTGCCGTTTGTTATTACGAATGTAAATGTTTGTCTTAAACGAGCGACTTGTCCCTGTCTGTCTTTAGTCTACCGAAATCCGTGACTATAAGCTGAACATAACAACGAGTATAGATTTGTGAGGAGGAGGTGGAATGAACGTTTATTGCTAGAAACAGCAAGAAAGTGTTCTTTCTTCGCCCTAGGTGGGCGGCTCTCTCAGTCCAGAAAGCCGTTGGCTAATGCCGCATCCCGGGCCCGGTCCACCAGACTTCGCTGATCCTCCAGGCTCTGTGCCGTTAACATTGCCTCCCACGTTTCTTCGGTGGCTTGTATCGTTTCTGAGGCACCGTCTTGACTGTTTTTCTCGCGGTGTGGGCCCACCAACACAATGTGTTGTAGGGTGTCTGGTACATCACAATATCGGCATAGGTATGGGAATTTAGTGGGATGCATCCGGTGCATGATAATTCCATGGACATATGTATTTGTTTGTAGTCTGCGGAGGGCGGTGGCTTCTTCCTTGCTTAATTTTGGATGTGGTAAAGGATATTCTTTTCTTTCGAGTCGGTAATATTGCAGTATTACGGCGTAGTTGATGGGAATGTCCTGCACCCTCGTCAATTTCCGGATCCCGTGCGGCACGAAATCCCGGCTGGTATGCTTTCGGGAGACAGCATGTGCTGCTTCGTTTCCTGCCAGGTGTTCGTGGCCTGGGGTCCATACGACGTATGTTTCGGGTAGTTCTTGGCGTCTTGATAGCTCTTTTAGAATTTTCATGGCAGCGGCAGAGATTCGGCCTTGTTGTAAGTTTCTACATGCCGTTTGCGGTCCCTCAAGATGATTGCGGTGTCCTTGCATGTGGCGATGCCGAGGATGATGGCCACTTCCTCCGCCGTTTCTGGATTTCTGGCTGGTATGGTGGCAGCGACTAGCTCATTCCCTTTGTTGTTGGTCACGGTAATTGCGTAGGCTCTTCTACCTGGGTATTTTGCCGCATCTGTATATCTCGTGTTGGGGTTCCTTGAGTAGTTCTTGCTTAGCGCTCGAACTCTTGCTTGTCTTCTGTTTTTGTGGTGTGTTGCATGCATGTTTCGAGGTATTGGAGCGACTGAGATAGAGTCACGGAGAAGTGGCGGCAATCGGGCTTTCACGTCTGAGTCTGCTATAAAGTTTTCGCTGTATGCGAGTTTGCGAAGTACTGCTCTTCCTGTTCGAGTCAGCTTAAGGCGTTCCAGCTGGCTGGCCCTGTGCGCTTCACTCATTTCTTCCCAAGTGTTATGGAGGCCAAGTTTGAGTAGTGTCGTGGTTGAGGTCGTACTGGGAAGTCCTAGTGCGCTCTTGATTGCCTTTCTGATGACGATGTTGAGTTTTTCAATTTCAGCTTTCTTGAGGTGTATATACGGGGTGCCATATGTTATCCGGCTTATAAGGAGTGCTTGGATAATTTGGATGGTTTCTTGCTCTTTAAGTCCTCTTTTTTGAGTGGTTATACGCCTAATGAGATGAGTTACTTGTGTTAGGGTCTTATGAAGCTTCGGAAGTGTAGCTGCGCCCCAACCATCTTTATGTAGTGTGAGGCCAAGGACGCGGAGGGAGTCAACTTGAGGTACATCGTTTCCATTGACTGTGATGTTGGGATCTGGGTCGACGTAGACTGGTGTTCTTCCCCGGGTCCTTGCCTTGAGTATAAGTAGCTCTCATTTTTCGGGGGCGCACTGGAGACCGCATCTTGATAGGTACTGTTCTAATAGATCGATTGCCTCTTGGAGGGTAGTTTGCTGTCGGCCGGTTGTCGACGCTTTTGTCCATAACGTTATATTGTCACGTAGTAGTGACGCTGAAGAAAACAGTCGTAAAACTGTGTACGATGAAACTGGTTGTTTATTGGGCGAACGTGTGCCCACAAAAGCAAGGTACACTCAAAGCACAACGATAGCGGCGAACACAGTCGGCGATCGTCGAAAATCTGATCAGCGGCGAAACGCGTCGGCTTTTATACCTGAGTCATCGAAGGTTCCAGATTAATCCCTGATGCCCGCGTGTCTTCCAGAAAGTTCTAGACAATTCGCGTCGCTCATACAATCAGATTACATGGGCGTCGGTGACCACAGACGACGGATAGAAGCATTGATAACGTCCGAGAAGCTTCCAATGCAGGCGCGTCCTGCGCCGAGCGATAACGTTTAACATTTGTCAGCCAATGTTGAAAGCGGCTACCGGTGAAAGATAAACATGTGTACGTGTCAATACCCTCCCCTTAAAAAGCATCGTCCCGATGCTACAAACAAACACGAAAGCGAAAACAAAACCATGCGTAATAAACAAAATAACAAAAAACAATAACAAAGTAACAAAGTACCTAAGTTTGTCAGCGGGCGTAGAAAGGCTTAAGACGCACCACGTGGATGACTTCAGGTCGTGCCCGGCGCCGCTGTGATTGCGAAATGCCGTCTGGCACGACCTCACAGTCCAGTGCGCCAATACGTCGGGTGATCTTATATGGTCCGAAATAGCGACGTAACAGCTTCTCGCTAAGTCCTCGTCGGCGTATCGGAGTCCAGACCCAAACACGGTCACCGGGCTGGTACTCGACGTAGCGTCGTCGAAGGTTGTAGTGTCGGCTGTCGGTCCTCTGCTGGTTCTTGATGCGCAGGCGGGCGAGCTGTCGACCTTCTTCGGCACGCTGCAAATAGGTGGCAACGTCGACATTTTCTTCGTCGGTGACGTCCGGTAGCATGGCGTCAAGCGTCGTTGCCGGGTTCCTTCCGTAGACCAGGTTGAAAGGCGCCATGTGCGTCGTTTCTTGCACGGCCGTGTTGTATGCGAAGGTCACGTACGGAAGGATGGCATCCCACGTCTTGTGTTCGACGTCGACGTACATTGCCAGCATGTCGGCGATGGTCTTATTTAGGCGCTCGGTGAGGCCATTCGTCTGCGGGTGGTAGGCGGTGGTCCGGCGATGGCTTGTGTGGCTGTATCGCAGGATGGCTTGAGTTAGTTCTGCCGTAAAGGCAGTACCTCTGTCGGTGATGAGGACTTCTGGGGCACCGTGACGCAGGAGGATGTTCTCAACGAAGAATCGGGCTACCTCGGCAGCACTGCCTTTGGGCAAGGCTTTTGTTTCGGCGTAGCGGGTGAGGTAGTCCGTAGCTACGACGATCCATTTATTCCCGGACGTCGACGTCGGAAAAGGCCCCAGTAAGTCCATCCCAATCTGCTGGAACGGTCGACGAGGTGGCTCGATCGGCTGTAGAAGTCCGGCTGGCCTTGTCGGCGGTGTTTTGCGTCGCTGACAGTCTCGGCATGTCCTTACGTAATGGGCGACGTCGGTAGAGAGGCGAGGCCAGTAGTATTTTTCTTGTATTCTCGCGAGCGTGCGGGAAAAACCGAGGTGTCCAGCCGTTGGGTCGTCATGGAGAGCTTGCAGAACCTCTGGACGCAATGCTGAGGGTACCACGAGGAGGTAGTTGGCTCGGAGAGGCGAGAAGTTCTTCTTTAGGAGAATGTCGTTTTGCAAGAAAAACGACGCCAATCCTCGCCTGAACACCTTCGGCACAGTGACGGTCTTGCCTTCCAGGTAATCTACAAGGTTCCTTAGTTCCGGGTCGGCTCGCTGTTGTTCGGCGAATTCGTCGGCACTGATGGGTCCCAAGAAAGTGTCGTCATCCTGGTCATCCTGTGGCAGCGGTTCGACGGGGGCGCGAGACAAGCAGTCGGCGTCAGAGTGCTTTCGCCCGGACTTGTAAACGACGGTGATGTCGAATTCTTGAAGTCTCAGACTCCATCGTGCGAGGCGACCTGAAGGATCCTTCAAGTTAGCTAGCCAACACAAGGCGTGGTGGTCGCTCACAACTTTAAAGGGCCTGCCATAGAGGTAGGGGCGAAACTTTGATGTAGCCCAGATGATGGCGAGGCACTCCTTTTCTGTTGTGGAATAATTTGCTTCCGCCTTCGATAGCGATCGGCTAGCGTAACTTACAACCCTTTCTAGTCCATCAGTCCTCTGCACAAGCACGGCGCCGAGTCCTACGCCGCTTGCGTCGGTGTGGACTTCGGTATCGGCATTTTCGTCGAAATGCGCAAGGATGGGCGGCGATTGTAGGCGTCGCTTCAGTTCTTCAAATGCTTCGATTTGCGGCATCTCCCACTTGAACTTGACGTCGGCCTTCGTGAGGTACGTCAGTGGCTCGGCGATCCGTGAAAAATCCTTGACGAAGCGCCTGTAATAGGCGCACAGTCCCAGAAATCTACGCACTGCCTTCTTGTCAGCGGGCAGAGGAAAGTTGGAGATGGCCGCAGTTTTCTGAGGGTCGGGGCGCACTCCAGACTTGTTGATGACGTGGCCCAAAAACAAGAGCTCCTCATATGCGAAGCGGCACTTTTCTGGCTTTAACGTGAGTCCGGAGGTTTTGATTGCTTGAAGAACTGTTTCAAGGCGCCGCAGGTGTTCTTCGAAGCTTGAGGCAAACACAACGACGTCGTCCAAATAGACGAGGCAAGTCTGCCACTTCAAGCCTGCCAGTACTGTATCCATGACGCGTTGGAAAGTCGCAGGTGCCGAGCAAAGACCAAACGGCATGACCTTGAACTCGAGCAGTCCGTCTGGTGTTATAAAGGCCGTCTTCTCCCGGTCCCTCTCGTCGACTTCGATTTGCCAGTAGCCGGTTTTGAGGTCCATCGACGAAAAATACTTTGCGTTGTATAGTCGATCCAAGGCGTCGTCAATCCGTGGAAGGGGGTATACGTCCTTCTTCGTGACCTTGTTGAGGCGACGATAATCGACGCAGAAACGTAGGGTTCCATCCTTCTTCTTCACTAACACCACGGGGGACGCCCACGGACTCTTGGACGGCTGGATGATGTCGTCGCGTAGCATTTCGTCGACTTGTTGCCTTATGGCCTCGCGTTCGCGTGCCGAAACTCGGTACGGGCTCTGACGCAGTGGGCGGACATTTTCGTCGGTTATGATTCGGTGCTTGGCGACAGGGGTTTGTCGAACTTTTGACGACGACGAGAAGCAGTCCTTGTATTGCAGGAGCAGAGCTTTTAGTTGTTCTTTCTTATGCCTGGGAAGGTTCTGATTAACGTTGAAAGTTGCTTCAGGTATTATAGTCGTCGTTGCGGGTGCACTGGAATCCGTGAAGGCGAAAGCACTGCTGGCTTGTACTATTTCGTCGATGTAGGCAACCGTGGTGCCTTTGTTAATGTGCTTGTATTCGGGGCTAAAGTTCGTGAGCATCACCGTTGCTTTCCCTGCACGTAGCTCAGCTATGCCTCTAGCGAGGCAAATTTCACGGTACAGCAGTAAGTGATGATCGCCCTCGATGACGCCCTCCATGTCTGCAGGCACTTCCGTACCGACGGAAATCATTACGCTGGAGTGAGGCGGAACGGTGACTTGTTCTTCAAGCACATTCAAGGCATGGTAACTGATGCATGTATCCGGCGGTATCGCTTTGTGTGTTGAAAGCGTTATCGACTTGGACCTTAAGTCGATGACTGCACCATGTTGGTGTAGAAAGTCCATGCCTAGGATGACGTCCCTAGAGCAGTGCTGCAGGATTACGAAGCTCGCCGGGTAAGTGCGGTTGTTTACCGTGACTCGCGCTGTGCAGATTCCAGCCGGCGTTATTAGGTGACCTCCCGCTGTTCGTATATCGGGTCCTTGCCAGGCCGTCTGCACCTTCTTTAACTTGGCGGCGAACGCGCCACTGAAAACTGAATAGTCGGCGCCAGTGTCGACGAGAGCAGTGACGTTATGACCATCGATGAGCACGTCTAGATCGGTAGACCGGCGTCTGGCGTTGCGGTTAATTCGTGGCGTCGGATCACGGCTGCGTCGGCTTGCTCTGCTGCTGCTACGTCGCGTCGGAAGGTCTTCGTTCGGCGGCGATGTGCTGTCAAGGCTGTTGCTAGGCGGCGTGCTGATATCTCGTCGTGATGATTCGCGAATCGTCGTCGTCGTCGGCGGCGGAGGATCTTCGGCATTGCGTCGTACAGCAACCGCACCTCCATCGGTTGCTGCTTTTAGTTTCCCGGGTATGGGCTGGGAGATCGGCCCCGGGTTGGGCCGGCATACAGGCGGCGATGCGGCGAGATGTAGCGGCCTGGTGACGGCGAGCGTGAGGGCCGTCGTGGTTGCCACTGGGCTCCGGCAAGGTAGTCGGCGATGTCACGTGGTCGCTCGCCAAGCTGTGGACGTGGCGCGTTGACGGCGAACCCTCGTAGGCCCATCTCGCGGTATGGGCATCGGCGGTAGACATGGCCGGCTTCCCCGCAGTGATAGCAGAGCGGGCGGTGGTCGGGGGCGCGCCAAATGTCCTGTCTTCTGCTGGGAGCTGCGCTGGGCGACGGGCGGGCGTGCTGGCGGCGGCGGCGGTGGACGACGGAACTGCGGCGTTACGGGGCCCTGGCGCGAGCGCGGAGGGGGGCCTTGACGACGGGCGACGGCGGCGTAGGTCATCGCTTGCGGCTGTGGTTGAGGCGATACCGGAACTTCTGGCACTTCTAGTGATCGCTGAACCTCTTCTTTAACTATTTCAGCGATTGAAGTCACCTGAGGATGCGATCTTGGGAATAATTTCTGTAGTTCTTCCCGTACAACCGCTCTGATCGTCTCGTGCAGGTCGTCGGCGCCTAGAGCTTGAGCTTCGGCGTAGTTTGTCAGTGCACGGCGGTTGTATTGCCTGGCTCGCATTTCAAGGGTCTTCTCGATGGTTGTGGCCTCCGAAACAAATTCTGCCACAGTCTTGGGCGGGTTGCGCATCAATCCAGTGAATAGATGCTCTTTGACGCCCCGCATCAAGAACCGAACTTTCTTTTCCTCTGACATATCGGGGTCGGCGTGGCGGAAGAGGCGAGTCATCTCCTCCGTGAAGATTGCGATGTTCTCGTTCGGCAATTGCACTCTGGTTTCTAATAAAACTTCGGCCCTTTCTTTTCGCACGACATTCGTGAAAGTCCTCATGAAGTTCTCACGAAATAGGTCCCACGTCACCAGGGTGGTCTCTCTGTTCTCAAACCAGGTCCGAGCAGCATCATCTAATGAAAAATACACATGGCGCAGCTTGTCGTCGTCGTTCCATTTGTTGAACGTCGCGGTCCTCTCGTATGTCTCCAGCCAGGTTTCAGGGTCTTCAGCCGATGATCCACGAAAAGTCGGTGGCTCCCGAGGTTGCTGCAGCAGGATGGGGGACGCTGGTGCTGCCATTTTGGTCGTTGACTTGGCCTTGATTGCAGTGGTCTTTTCGGGAAGAAGTCCGAACTCCGGCACAAGTCCTTGCTGCCTACGGCTAGCTCGCTGGTCCTTGGCGACGTTGGTCTCGTTCTCCGGTTTCGGGCTTGGGTCGCGGCTTTGCGGGGGCGTTCGGTGCATGAACGAACTAGCACCTCCACCAGATGTCACGTAGTAGTGACGCTGAAGAAAACAGTCGTAAAACTGTGTACGATGAAACTGGTTGTTTATTGGGCGAACCTGTGCCCACAAAAGCAAGGTACACTCAAAGCACAACGATAGCGGCGAACACAGTCGGCGATCGTCGAAAATCTGATCAGCGGCGAAACGCGTCGGCTTTTATACCTGAGTCATCGAAGGTTCCAGATTAATCCCTGATGCCCGCGTGTCTTCCAGAAAGTTCTAGACAATTCGCGTCGCTCATACAATCAGATTACATGGGCGTCGGTGACCACAGACGACGGATAGAAGCATTGATAACGTCCGAGAAGCTTCCAATGCAGGCGCGTCCTGCGCCGAGCGATAACGTTTAACATTTGTCAGCCAATGTTGAAAGCGGCTACCGGTGAAAGATAAACATGTGTACGCGTCAATATCGTCGGCGTATATTGCATGGCTTAAACCTTCGATGTCATCGAGTTGTTGCGGGAGCTTAATCATAGCGAGGTTGAATAGCAAAGGTGAAATGACTGACCCTTGTGGAGTGCCTTTGTTGGGCATTTCGAATTTGTCGCTTCGGATGCTGCCGATGCCCACCGTAGCCGTGCGATCCTAAAGAAAGTCCTGTACGTATTGGTAGGTCCGGATTCCGCAGTTTGTGTCTTGGAGATTCTGAAGGATTGCATCATGCTTCACATTATCGAAGGGTCCTTTTACATCTATTGCTAAAATAGAGAACTTTTTGAGGCGTGCTAGGTAGTCCAAGAGGTCTTCCTTGAGCTGTAAGGGTATATCTTGGGCTGAGAGGAGCTGTCGGAAGCCAAACATTGTGTCATGCATAAGTCCTGAGTCTTCGAGGTATGTGGTGAGGCGATCGTAACCATGTGTTCGAGAAGCTTTCCAGCGCAGGAAGTCAGGGAGATGGGCCGTAGGTTGCTGATTTGTAGCGGGTTGTTGGGTTTTGGAATCATAATGACTTCTGCGTCCTTCCATTCTGCCGGGAGCTCACCTTCTTCCCAGCAGTTATTCATGTAGTCGAGGAGTCCATTTAGGGCCTTGTCCGGGAGGTTTCGTAGCATCCTTTGGTCACCTTGTCATTTCCTGGCGACGTGTTACGGGTCAATTTGACAGGAGCGGCGTGGAGTTCAGGAAGCGTAAAAGGGCTGTCCAGGGTCAGGTTTGGTTCGCCTTTGTACGGTCGGGGATTCGAGACCTTTGGGGCATTGTCTCCGACATGTTTACGCTTGAGTTCTTCCAAAATTTGTTTCTCAGTTCCTGGATGAGAGTGAATGATTTTCTTGAGGTCATGTCTTTGTTGTGTCTTGGTTTTGGTGGTAGCTAGAAGGGCTCGCAGTATATGCCAGGTCTTCTTTGTGCTGAGTGTGCCTTGAAGTTGGTCGCACAGCTTATGCCAGTTCTGACTGCTGACTTTATCCCCGTATTCTTCTGCTTGCTTTGTTATGTGGGAGATCCGTTTCTGCAGTTGGCGGTTATGTTTCATCTTTTTCCACCGCCTCAGTAGGCCTCTTCTGGCATCCCAAAGATGTAGGAGATCAGAGTCTACGGCCGGTGTGTCCATTGTGAGTTGGATGACTTTAGTGTGCTTCTCCGCCGTCTTGACCACTTCGGTGAGCCACTCTTCAATATTTTTGATGTTCTCTTCTATGTCATGCTCTCTAAAGGCCTTCCAGTCCGTCAGCCTTGCCATTCCGGTTCTGCTCGGCTTCTTATGGTGCAGGATTTCTAGCTGAAGGATGTGGTGATCGCTGCCGAGATTTTCTTCTAGTCGGGTCCATTCGGCCTTGGAGATACCTATTGTAAAGGTGAGGTCGGGATTTGTATCCCTGGATACACTGTTGCCTATTCGAGTCTTTAGTTTAGGATCATTCCAGAGGGTAAGGTGATTCTGTTGTGCCGAATCGTGTACTCGCGCTCCTTTCTTGGTCGTGTGCTGGTAACCCCATGCTGTGAGGGGGGCATTAAAATCCCCCATAATTACAAGTTTATGACGTTTAGATAGCCTTCTGGCTTCCGTGATGAACTTTACAAAGTCGGATAACGGATCCCTGGGTGGACTATATAAGCAGAGGACATATAGACTTTGGTGTGTCTTCTCAGGTAGCACTTCCACTAGGGTGTGTTCCACGGTTGTTCCCTGGATTGTGTGATCTTGCGTGGTGAAATGTTTCTTTGTCAGGATGGCTGTTCTCTGAGATCCGGTGTGTGTATCATATCCCTGTATGCATAAATTTGTTTCTTGGATAGCGATGATATCTGGTTGTTCCTGTTTGGTCAGTTCCTGGAGGTTTGTTCTTTTGGTTCGTATAGAGCGACAGTTTCATTGCCACAGCTTCATTGGAAGTTGTGGGAATCTCTTCTTGGGATTACTCGCCATCTTTATCAATATCGTTGTTATCGCCCCAGGCCATGGATTCCGGTCTGGCAGCATTATGGAGGTCTTTACGTGCTTCCTTGCGAGCCGTGTCGGTGTTGTTGAGCAACTTTTCTACTGTGGCTTTCGTTACGCGGTTCTGCTTGGCATAGGACATGAAGTTGCTGAGGTCTTGGAGGGTAGCATGGATAGGGGCAAGCTGAGTGGTGATGTGTTGCTGGAGCTGTTGTGTTATTTCCTTTGCAAAAGTGGTCATGGCCTCCTGTATCTGCTTCCGGACCTCCATTGTTACAATTTCCTTGATTCGTTCTTTCGTAAGGGGCGGTGGAATGTTGGGCATTCCTTGAGGTTTCGAGGCTTGATTGGCGGTTTCTTGTTCTTTGCACCTTTGTATGAGCTTGTCAATGAGGGCTTGTTGATTTTGGAGTTGTGCTCGCAGATCTCGTTCGGTTTCCGTGGTTTTTGTGCTCGCGTGTTTCCCCCTGCAGCGTCTGCATACGTGACTCGCTTTTGTGGGTTGCGGGTACGTGATCCGGACCGTGATCTTGACCGGGTTCTTTCGTCTGCTTGACCGCCCGTTGATTTGGAGTCACTTCTGGATCTTCGTGGACTGTGTAGTGAGGTACTGATTGCTTCGGATAGTGCCGGAAAGTCGGAGTCGGAAGTTGAGTTCCATCTGCGTTGCTGCTCTTGGTTCTTGTTTTCCCAATTCGTGATTTGTGAGAACTAGACTTTTGTGTTTCTGAAGAGACCTTAGGGCTTTGACAACACTCAAAGTGTCTGTATAGATTATTGCCTTGTTGAGGCTTATCTGTCTAATTTGCTTGACTGCTGACATGATTGCGTGCGTTTCAGCTGTAAAGATGCTTGTGTTCCTGTTTAACTCTCCAGATATTGAGCAGGATGGGCCTAAGGCTGCATAGGATACACCGGCTACGGACTTTGACGCATCTGTATACTATTCCGCGCAAGACTACTTCGCCTGTAGTTCAAGGAAGTGGCTGTGTACAAGTAGTTGTGGGCTTTGTTTAGTTACATCCATGAACGATGTATCGCAGTCTATGCATCGCCACTCCCATGGTGGTGGTAGTCTATTCTGCAGATTTACTGTGGAGCTCAGTAAGGGGATATGCTTGTCTTTAAAGAGTTGCCTTATTCGCAGAGAAAATGGCTTTTGCATGGTTGGCTTATGTGCAAATAAGGTGTCGGTTGACGTGTCATTTACTACACGGTTACAAGGATGTTCCGGATCAGCTTGTGTCTATAAGAAGTAGATAAAGCTAATGTATGACCTCTGCAGTTGTAGTGACCATTCATTTGCCTCGACGTAAAGGCTCTCCACTGGACTGGTTCTAAATGCGCCAGTTGCCAGACGGATGCCCAAATGATGTACCGAGTCAAGGGTTCTAAGCGCGCTATGTGTAACCGACTGGTATATTGGCGCGCCATAATCTAGCCGAGATCTCACGAGGCTTCTGTACAAGTTCATAAGACACTTTCTGTCGCTTCCCCAAGTGATATGGGATAAAATCTTTATTATCTTCATTGCTTTGAGACACTTACCTTTGAGATACTTCAGATGTGGAATGAATGTTAATTTTGTATCAAGTATAATGCCTAAATATTTTTGTTCCGTACTAACTGCAAGTTGCTCAACAGCTGATCAACAGCTATGCCTCTTTTCCTAGAGAATAACATGCATGTACTCTTTTGTGAATTAAATTTAAGTCCATTGTGATCGGCCCATGTACACAGTTTCCTCAGTGCAAGCTGAACCTGCCTCTCACAGATCCCTAAGCTACATGGTTTGTAGCCAATCTGCATAGCATCTACATATACTGAATATGATATTGCTGGTGGTATTAATGCACGCAGGGAGTTCATTTTAACGATAAACAGGGTGCAGTTTAGAACACCCCCATGAGGCACGCCCGTCTCTTGAATGTATAGCTTAGATATTGCATTACCGACTCTCACACGAAAGGTGCGGTCTGACAGGTAGTTTTCAATGACATTTAGCATGTTGCCTCTGATGCCCATTGCCCACAAATCACGTAAAATTCCGTAGCGCCATGTGGTATCGTATGTTTTTTCCATATCCAGGAGCACCGAAAGAAAAAACTGCTTGTGTACGATTGCATCTCTTATGTTTGCTTGAAGGTGCACAAGATGGTCAGTTGTCGATCTTCCGTCCCTAAAGCCACACTGGTATGGGTCAAGGAGCTTATTGCTTTCTAGTAAGTGTATAAGACGCCGATTTACAATTTTTTCGAATAACTTGCCTAGACAGCTTCTCAAACCTATTGGCCTGTAACTGTTTACTAGAGAACATTCCTTTCCTTTTTTGAGGACTGGATCTACGATTGCTTGGTTCCAGCTACAATTAAGGTAGGTTTCCTGTAGCCCAGATACTATTGAAGAGAGAAAGAAGAATGAATTGTGCCTCCAGGTGCATGTTCTTTATCATTTCATAATGGATTCTGCCAGCTCCAGGTGCAGACTTAGTACATGAGTTTAATGCGGCTCTGAATTCAGCAACGGTGAATGGAAGGTTATAGGGTTCACTACGGCTGCATTTGCGGTCCAGTGGTTTCTTCTCAGCATTTTCTTTATATCTTAAGAACTCCTTTGAGTAATGTGCGAAAGTTGAGATGTGTTGGAAGTGTGCGCCGAGAGCCTTTGCCTGGTCTTCCAAGCTTTTCCCCTGGTCGTTGACCAAGGACAGTGAACCTATATTCTGACCTTTTATTCTTCTCAACCTAATCCAAACCTTTGCTTCATCGGTATATGAATTTATGCCACTCAAAAATCTCTCCCATCTTTCTTTTTTTGCCGTTCCTCTAGTGCGTCTACCACGCGACTTTATCTGCTTGAAGTTGATAAGATTTTCAGCAGTTGGATACCGGCGGAACAGCCCCCCCGCCTTGTTCTGGTTTTTCCGTGCTCGACTACACTCCTCGTTCCACCATGGTACGCGTCTTTTGTTGACGCCGCCACTTGTCTGTGGTATGCTCTGTGAGGCAGCTTATATTATAAGGTGAGTAAAATACGCTGCAGAGTCATCAATGCTCAAACTATCTAGATAATTGCGTGATATTTTTGTGAGATTGCGAAATTGTTCCCAGTTGGCCGATGCCAGTTTCCATCGTGGGATACTAGGCAAGGGTGGTTGCGAGGAATCGTCTTCTTGCAGAAACAACAGGTAAGTGGTCTCTTCCGTACGGGTTTTCAATGACCGTCCACGTAAAAGAAGAAAATAAAGTCGGGGAACATATCGCTAAATCAATAGATGAAAAACTTCTGTGAGCTTGGCTAAAATATGTGGGTTTCTTTTTGTTTAAAAGGCAATCTGCAGAGGTGAGTAAAAATTTCTCAATGAGATATCCACGAGCATTATGGTATGATGAACCCCAAAGCGGATGATGTGCATTAAAATCTCCCATTAAAACGTACGGTTCAGGTAGTTGGTTTATCATTGCTATAAAATCAGCACTATTCAGGCGGTAGTCAGGAGGAATGTAAATGGAGCATACAGTAATCAGCCTCTGCATCATCATCACTCTAGCCACTACGACTTCGAGATCAGACGTGAGCTTTAAATGCTTAGATGCAACATATTTTTGCACAATTATTGCCACTCCTCCCGCATTGTGGCTTCCTGTATTTCTATCCTTTCTGAATACATTGAACTGGGTTAGGATATTTGAATGTTTCGAGCCCAGGTGGGTCTCTTGTAGGCACAGGACTGCTGGCCTGTGCTCATCTAGTGGTCCGTAGACATCATCCAGGTTTTTTATGAGTCCTCTACGATTCCAAGATATAATCCCACTTGACGCCAATTTAAGTGGAAGTGGTAGAAAAATAAAAGTCTGTTTACTAGCGAGAAATAACGTATGTGTGAAGCAAGGACTTCTAACCTAGCCACCTAGGCTGTAGAATCCGTCCCTGGACCTGTAATGTTTTGTTTTTCTTTTTTGGCACGATCAGAAGAATCGCACCGCGTTCTTGGTGACGATGCCACCGAAGTGCTAGCTCTTGTATCCATGGCCTCGTCAGAGGCGCTGGAAGCTCGGCCTCGGGCCACGTTAGCACATGCGTCAGGCCGTGCTGCAGAAGCAGGGGACTTGAAGGCCGCGAGCTTGGTGACCTGCTGGTCCTTCTTTGAGTTGAGCGGAGTAGTAGGGGCTGCTACCACAGGGGGGACAGATTGCACGACCACCGGCGCACCGTGTGTGAGCCGGAGGGGCGCAGGAGGCCGTTGTGGCGCTACCCCCCGGCGCGCCACTTCGGCATAGGTGACATTGGGCAGGCACGACACCCGCCTTCGTGCTTCCTTGAATGATACGATTTCTTTGACCTTAACAGTGACTATTTCTTTCTCTTTTTTCCAGGTAGGGCACGACCGCGAGTACGCGGAGTCCTCGCCATTGCAGTTTACACAGTGTAGAGTATTCTGGCAGCTTTCAGCAGGATGGTCATTACCACTCCATTTGGAACAGGTTAGCCTGCCTCGGCAGTTTCTCGAGCTATGGCCAAATCTTTGGCATTTGAAACAACGAAGAGGGTTTGGGACATAGGGCCTCACCCGTATTTTTACATACCCTGCTTCGATAGACTGAGGCAGAGTACTTGAATCAAAAGTAAGGATTATATGCTTTGTTGGTATCTCCTTATTGTCACGTCGAATCTCAATTTTCTGGACTTCAATTACATTTTGTTCTTTCCATTCTTCAAGTAGTCCCGTTTCACTCAAGTACATATGGTCATCTTCAGAGATTACTCCACGGACTTTGTTTAGCGAGCGGTGTGGGCTTACAGTGATGGGAATGTACCCAAATGCAACTAGGCTATCTAGCTTATTGTACTGCACTTTTTCTCGGAGTTCTACAAGCAGATCGCCACTTACCATCATAGTTATTTTGTACCCCGGTCCGATGGTGTCGGCGAGGCACCTTGCAACTAAGAATGGTGAGATTACTCTTGCCGTTACGTCCGCTTTCTCGCAGTGAATGATATGGAACTTCGGGAAGTTCTCGTGGCTCTTTCCAAAAAACTTAAACACTTCATCGGTGCGCCCTCGTTTCGAAGGGCGATTAAGGGTAGAGGGGGCAGGTGTTGCCATACTTTATTGTTCAATGTTCAGCAGCGATGCCAGTCACCCACCATCGAGCCCAACAAGGGGGCGTGCGGGACTTGTTTGGTTCTGTACACGCGAACTCTACATCACCACTATAACGAAATATGCACAGCCAAGGTTGGTTGTAGCACACAAGGTTAACCCTTGCTGCCGGGAAGATAGGAAGTAAAAAGAAGCGAAAAGAGGACAGAAAAGAATAAAAGTGAGAGAGAAAGACGAAGATTGGAGAGGAGCATAGGAAAGGGCAACTACCGATTTCCCCCTGGTGGGTCAGTCCGGGGGTGCCGTCTACGTGAAGCCGAGGCCAAAGGGGTGTGTTGCCTCCGCCGAGGGGCCTTAAAGGTCCAAACACTCAGCGTTGGCTCAACCCCCAGGATCCCCTTTTCCCCGGACACGGCTAAGCCGCGCACAGTTAGACACGGGAGGGTGCTAACCCCCGTGTGCTCGGGTACGTGGTGGCGCAACTCACCAAACGCCTGCTTGCGCAGACGCCCATGCGGGGACCGCTGCTTAACTGGTAGTGAGATTTGATTAATTTGAGAGCTTGGTCCGCCGTACCCCCCTTTTTGGTGAAAATACGACGTGATGGTTTTTGTGCAGAAAACCGGAAGCCTTTTTGATCAGCCCATTGTGTCAACCTGTTTATTGTTACTGGATTTGCTTTCGCTTGTAGACATACCAGAGGCACAGCATTGCAATTTGAAGGTCGCTACGTATAGAGAGTACATAATGTTGGACGTTAACTGAATTTATGGAGTCATGAATTAATGTATGTTGTTAAGTGGCGCAAGGGCCGGGTATGGCCGAAGAGCGCCATGCAGTGTTCGTAAGTTTGCAGTGGAGCAATGAATTCTGATAAGATGACGTGGCTGTAAAGGGGCCTAAAAAATAGTATGTGTAAAGTGTGCAAATTACATGTTATAAGATCATGGCAATGACTTATGAGGTGTACTATGCAAATGAAGAATGCATTGAGGAAGAATGATATGATTTACAAAATATAACAGATACAAGAATTGGTCAGATGCACAGGTGCCTAAACAGAGCCCTTGAAACACAAGGACCTGAAGGCATGTGCTATAAAAACTATCACAGCGGCATCTCTGGAGAGAGGATGCACTACCAACTTATTGGGCTAATAACGTGTAGCATGACATCGTTGAAACCGAGGACAAAAAGCGGCTCTTCACCAATAAACATCATGGGATGAAGAGGGATATGATAGCGGAATGCTGCAGGAAAATGTTTCCTTCTCTCCGTTTCGGCTTCCCGACTATCCAGGATGACGTGGAGGACGGTGTACCTCTCACGACATCTACCAAAGATTGGAGGCTCATTACCATTCAATAGAAAATTGTGAGTACCATATGTGTGTCTTTTCTGAGGCGACCAGAACAGGCCATCAGTTCGTCGTGTTTTCGTAGCAGATGACCAGAAACCTAACTTCGGTTTGATTCAAGTGGAGCTCATTATTTGTTTCGGCGTTCCACAAGCGTTGCCAGTGCTTCTCAGTTTTATTCGCAAAAAAAAGGGTTGAGATCTGTGGCATGAATAGTACCGGTACGTATAATAGCTTGAGATATATTTGATGTGGCCATTTGGTCTTCTAGCATATATGCCCTCAATGCATCTATGGCCAGGATGCCAGCATATTGTTACATGTCTACAAAATGAATAAATATTGCACAAGTATGAGTAAAGCTCAATAAAACGGGATTCTTGTGTTTTGTTAAAGAAAGACATTAGTGCCTTTACGACACTTAAGAAGTCTGTGAATATTATTGCGTTCTGTAGTTTTAATTTCTTAATGTGTTTAACGGCAGACAGTACTGCGTAGGCTTCTGCAGTAAAGATATGAGGGTCCAAAACGTCTGATTCAGAGAAAGAGGGACCAGCAGCCGCGTAATATACGCCAGCATGGGACTTTGACGCGTCGGTGTAGAATTTAGAGCAAAAGTACTTCGATTGGAGTTCACGCAAATGCATTGCGATTTCCAGTTCAGAAGCGTGCTTTGTGACCTCTACAATGGATACATCGCCTTCTATCACCTGCCACACCCAGCGCGTAACTGCTTACCAGGCGGTATTAGGCGATCTTCGAGAAGTGGGACACCATTTCTTCGCCAAGTTCTTTCACACGCAATGAGAAAGGCCGTCTCAGAGAGGGTCGAATATAGAGAAGTGTAGTACACGTCAAATCGTTAACTGTTGTAGAGCACGGATGTTCATGATTCGAGTGGACTTTGAGGAAATATGTGAAGCTGACGTATGTTCTCTGCAGATGGAGTGGCCATGGATTCGACTCTACGTATGCTTTCAATAGGGCTCGTTCTGAAAGCACCGGTGGCAAGGCGGATACCTAGATGGTCAACGGGATCTAGCATCTTCAGCGCGCTTGGGGCTACAGGGTGATACACTACAGCACCATAATCCAGTCGAATGAGGCTCTTGTAAAGATTCATTAAACATTTCCTGTCGCTGCCCCATGTTGTGCTAGATAGAATCTGCATTAGGTTCATTGGTTTTAGGCATTTTGCTTTGAGTTAGTTTATGTGCGGAATGAAAGTTAGCTTAGAGCCAAGTATGATGCCTATAAACTTGTGTTCTTTGTTCACAGGTATTTGCTGTCCACACAGTCCTACACCAGGATCTCGGATCAGGCCTCTCTTGTGAAAAGAACACAACAACTTTTGTGGGGGTTAATTTAAACCCGTTTTCGTCTGCCCACTTGGATATCTTGTTCAAGCCCTGCTTTACCTGTCCCTCACACACTGCGAGGTTACAGGACATGAAGCCACAGGTCGTCCACGTAGACGGCATGAAATATAGCCGGTGATAATGAGACGCGGAGTGTGTTTATGTTAACAATAAAGAGTGTGCAGCTGAGCACGCCTCCCTGGGGTACACCAGTTTCCTGTATAAATGGACGTGACAATACATTGCTGATTTTGACGTGGAAGGTAAGATTACACAAATTATTACTTATTTTTATTACTTATTACTTTCTATTAGGTTTAGCATATTGCCATGGATGCCCATTCCCGACAAGTCTCTCAAGATTCCGTAAAACCACGTTGTGTCGTATGCCTTCTCCATATCGAGGAATATCGATAAGAAAAACTGCTTATGTACAAATGCGTCCCAGATATTTCCTTCATTGCGCACAAGATGATCAGTTGTAGACCGCCCTTCTCTAAAGCCACACTGATAGGGATCAAGCATTTGGTTCAGTTCAAGGAAATATATGAGTCGTCGATTAATCTTTTTTTTCAAATAGCTTACAAAGGCAAGTTGCGAGAGGTATCGGACGGTAACTTGCCGCCGAGGAAGGATCTTTACCTTGTTTCAATACAAGGACCACAATCGCTTCTTTCCATGCGGACGGAAGGTATCCGGCGGCCCAAATAGTGTTGAAAAGTGCGAGTAGTGTCAGTTGTGTACCAGGGTGTACGTTCTTAATCATGTCATACATGACTCTGTCAGGTCCCGGTGCAGAGCTCTTACATGCGATCAAGGCAGCTCTCAACTCGGCAATACTAAAAGGACGGTTATACGGTTCGTTCTGTTGAGATTTGCGTACCGATGGCTTACATTCTTCTATCTGTTTATAGTTAAGAAATTATTGCGAACAATGAATTAAGCTACACACACGCTCAAAGCGCTCCCCAAGAGAGTCTGCCTGGACCTGCAAGTTATTCCCTTGGTCATTCACCAGAGGAAACGGATGGATTTGCCTCCTGTGTGTATGAATTTATACCCGAGAGAAATCTCATCCAGCTTTCTCTCTTTGCCTGACGTCGTGTCCGAGTTCCCTGCGATTTATTGTGTTAAATTGAATGAGATTTTCTGGATTTGGCGATCGACGCAATATGCCCCATGCCTTATTCTGCCTCTTTCGCGCCTCTCTGCAGTCCTAGTTCCACCAGGGAACACGTCTTTTAAGTGAACCACCATTTGTTTGTGGGATACACTTTTCAGCAGCATCAATAATAAAAGCAGTAAAATATGCGACAGCATCGTCGATACTAAAATTGTTTATAAAATCTCGCGGTAAATAAGTTGATTCTCTAAAATGCTCCCAGTCAACCGATGCTAATTTCCATCGAGGAATATTGGGTGGGTTATCAAGCTGCATTATTACGTTTAATGTTACGGGGAATTGGTCACTTCCAAAAGGATTGTTAATGACATTCCATTCAAAGTCAGGCAGAAGAGAAGCAGATCCAATTGCTAGATCTATTGATAAGTACGAATCGTGATGGGCGTTGTAGTAGGTCGGCTCCTTATTAAGAAGCAGGCACCAGAGGTCAGAAGAAAATTTTCAATGAGTCGACCTCTCGCGTCGAATCGCGAGTCTCGCCACAACGTGTTGTGAGCGTTAGTCTCCCACTAGAATGTAAGGCTCGGGAAACTGGTCCATGAGGTTATACATTTCTGTTTTTTCAAGGTGATGATTGGGGGTATATAAATGGAACCGACAGTTACTAGTCTGTTAAATAGAATGGCCTGAACTGACACCGCCTCAAGGGCCGTCTGAAGGGCCACATGTCGACAAGCCACGGACTTCTCGTCAACTATTGCTACACCACCGGACGACGCGATAGCGTCGTTTTGGTCTTTACTATAGAAGGTATACTGATGAAAGTTTGTGTGTGTGGGTTTCAGATGTGTCTCTTGCACACACAGGAACTTTGGGTTATGTTTGTGTAGGAGTTCTGCAATGTCGTCGAGGTTATGAAGTCCTCTAACAATCCATTATAGTATTGTGCTCCATCATGACAAAAGTGTGCTGTGTGTTTTAAGATTATCTCACGGGGCCCTTTCCAGTCGCCGTGACACGAGTTTTGTCTTTTTTCGAGCGGTCGAGAGAATCCCGCCGCTCCTTAGGCGCGGGCTGCGCCATCTGAATAGGTGTTATGTCCATCGCCTCTTGTGGGGCGCTGGACACGCGCCCTTGAGAGCGCTGTGTAGGACGTGAAGGCCTCGACACGTCGGGCGATACCTTTGAGGCACCAACCCGGAGGTTGAAGGGCCCCTTCGCGGAAGGCGAAGCAGCGCGAGCTGCTTTCGCCAAGGGGGCTGGTGGCACAGCTGCAGCCACACTGTTTGTGGGCCGGGCAGGCGCCGGAGTCTGCTGCGACGCTGGCCCCTTACGCACTGCATCAGCATACCTTGCGGTATGAAAAACAGAAACACGTTTTCTTGCTTCTCGAAACGATATGTTTTCTTTGATTTTCAATGTAATTACTTCTTTTTCTTTTTTTCCAGGTTTCACAGGATCGGGAATATGCCGGGTGGTCACCTTCACAGTTTACACAATGGGGTGTTCTAGAACAGTTTTCTGAAGTGTGGTCTTCGTAACCACATTTTGCGCAGGTGAGTTGACCTCGGCAGCCTTGCGAGCCATGGCCGTACTTCTGACACTTAAAACAACGACGAGGGTTGGGAATGTAAGGTCTTACACGGATTTTGGTATAGCCTCTCGCGAGGGTTTCTGGTAGCACACTAGAGGCAAATGTAATGATGAGACGTTTTGTTGGAATTTCGTTGTTATCTCGCCTGATTTTAATCCTCTTTACCTCAATGACATTTTGGTCGTGCCAGCCTTCCAACAGTTCTGTTTCAGTTAGTTCTAAGAGGTCGGAATCTGAAAACACACCTCGGACTGTGTTGGAGGAACGATGTGGGGTCACTGTTATTGGGATGTCTGCAAAGGTTGTGAGATTTGCAAGTTTTTCATGTTCCAGTTTGTCACGAACCGTTATTAGAGACAAGGAAAGGTGAAATAACTCTTACTGGTTTTTCAGGTTTATCGCTGTGTATTACATGGTAGCGTGGGAAAGATTCTTTGCGTGGGGCGAAAAAGTTCAGGGAGACTTCGGTGCGTACGCGCTTTGCAGCAGTACGATCGGGCAGCAAAGGAAATGATGCTCTATGCATGCTGGATTTAGTTGCTTCGGCAGCAATGGCAGCCACCCACCATGTAGCCACAAGTTATTGTAGAGTATTGACTTGCACACGCCAGCCGTGCATCGCTGCTATAACCCAATGCGCCATACTCAAAGTTTGGATATAGAGCACCAGGTTAACCCAAGCCGCCTGGGAGAAAGAGAAAAAAATTGGGAAGGAAGGAGATGACAGGACATGAAGGTAAGTTGATAGGAAAGCAAAAGATTTAGGAGAGGGACAGGAAAAGGCGACCACCGATTTCCCCCGGGTGGTTCAGTCCGAGGGTGCCGTCTAGCCGAAGAGGTGTGTTGCCTGCGCCGAGGGGCCTTAAAGGTCCAAACACCCGGCATCGGCTCAACCCCCAGGATCCTCTTTTCCCCGGGCACGGCTAGGCCACGGACGGGTAAGCGCGGGAGGGTCCGACCCCCGTGTGCTCGGGTTCGTGGTGTCGCAACACACCTAATGCCTGCTGACGCAGACGCCCCTGTGGGTATAGCCATAATGATGTCACAATATTCAGCTGGCATACCAGCCACCCACCACGGAGTCCAACTAGGGGACGTCACAGGACTTGAAATATTCAGTTATGATCATGCCAGCGGTACATGCCCACTACAACACAATATGAATAACCTAGGCTGGTTATGTGACAGAAGGTTAACCCTCGCTGCCTGGAAAATCGGAAGTGATACAGAAGTAAGTAGAGGAGAGGAAAAGGAGAAAGTGAGAGTGAAAGACGAAGATTGCAGAGAAGAGCAGGGAAAGGCAACCACCAATTTCCCCCGGGCGGGTGAGTCCGGGGGTGCCGTCTACGTGAAGCCGAGGCCAAAGGGGCGTGTTGCCTTCGCCGAGGGGCCGCAAAGGTCCAAACACCCAGCATCTGCTCAACCCCCCGCATCCCCTTTTCACCGGACACGGCTAAGCCAGGCAGAGTTAAGCGTGGGAGGGTCCAACCCCCATGTGCTCGGGTACGTGGTGTCGCCACACACCAAACGCCTGCTCACGCAGAAGCCCCTGCGGGGTTATAGAGTTCATCTTCACCACGGAAAGCGTAGTGCTTAATACGCAACTATGTGGGACGCCGTTTTCTTGGACAAAAACTCGGGACAAGTTTGTGCCCAAACGAATTTGAAATGTTCAGTTTGACAGAAAGTCAGGCAGACAGTTGAGCATTTTAACGCACATTACTAGTGTTGCTAGCTTTTGCAAAATGCCGTACCTCCATTTAGTGTCGTATGCTTTTTCTAGTTTGAAAGGAATGCCTCACATATGGTGTGTTTAAGACGGAAAAGATGTTGAGTTCTTGAGCAGCCTTTCCTGTAACCAAAGTGATGAGTATCTAGTAAGTTATGTCTTTCGAGAAGGTATGTTAGTCTGATATTTATTCCGCTTTCGTATTATTTTGCCGGGCAACTCGTTAGGGCTGTAGATATACAGCTGCTGGGAGTATTGGTGGTTTTCCCGCTTTCAGGAAAGGAACAAAAATGGCTTTCTTGCATTTTGCAAGTATTTTTGCTGTTTCCCATATCTGCCTAAAGAACAGCACCAAGGTGCGTACCGCGGCCTGGGATAGGTGAGCAAGAATTGTGTAGTCAATTTTATCAGGACCAACTGCAGTTTTCTTACCCCCAGACAGTACTGCGTTGATTTCGTGGAGTGTTATGGGACCATTGTACGGTTTATGTATATCTGCAGTTGTCGGCAACTTTTGTTTTTCAGCAGATATTTTGTGTATTAAAAAAGGATTTTGTGTAACTATCTGAGCTGTAAAGGGCGTACAAAAATTCTCCTAATATGTCTGCTTGTTCTCGTAGGGTGGTTTGTGTGCCTGGACTCAAGAGTATGGAGATCGTATAAGAGTAATCCTCGTTGAACTTTTTGACTGAGTCCCACGTTCTTTTAGCCGTGACAGAGCTATTAATTGATATATACTGTTGACACGACACGACAGTTTTTCTGCCTTTCAGAGTATATATCTTGCTTTCGCTTTCACTTGCTTGAAAGAGAGAAGATTATTCTGAGTTGGATACTTCGAAAGGTACCCCATACCTTGTATTGATTTTTTTAGTTATTGCGCATTCTGTAGTCCACCAGAATTTAGGCCGCTTTCGTAAAGGCCCTGATGACTGCGGTATAGCTTGCTCCGCTATTGCATGTATGCAAACAATAAACCTCTGCTTTATTTCACCAGTGCTTAGTTACTCCAGTGGTACTATTTCGAGGCTAGCTTTCTCTGTAAATAAGGGATAATTAGACGTAATTTCCAACGAGAAGGTCTACAGGATATGACTCGATGGTTCGTTTATAGTTTAACGATGGCTAGCAAATGGTCGCTCCATAAAGGTTGTCTAGTACTTCCCATTTAAAATCTTCGAGCAGAGAGCTGGAGCACACTGCCAAACATAGCATAGTGCCTGTGCCCGGGGAGCAGTATGTGGCAGCGCCAGTGTTTAAAAGACCTTACGCCATTATATAGAATAAAATCTTCCACTGTTTGTCCTCTGGTATGAGCTGTAGATTCGTTGTTTTCAATTGTGTATGTGATGAGATGTAGATGGAACAGATGGTGATGGTTTTGTGTGATACAATGGTGACCGCAGCGATCTCTAAGCAGCTATTAAAGACTACCTCTGGCTGCGATAACATTTGGCAACACACCGGCAACACCGCCCGACAACCGGCTAGTCCGGTAGCGGTCTCGACATACGACAGTGTAGCCCTTTAGAAATTTTCTGTGCTGTGGTGCCAAATGGGTTTCTTGCAGGCATAGGGCCACAACAGAGAATTTGCTTAAAATATCTTTGATGTCACCTAAGTTGTTTATAAAACCTTTGCAGTTTCAGTGCATTATGAAAGAAGCTATTATATTACAAAAAGGAAGTAGTGTTCAAATGACGATCAGATGAAATTGTAGGTGACACTATTTTTTGGGCATGTGCCCTTTTTGTTGGCCATGACAGGAGTTCAAATTCCCTTGCCTTCTTTGCCAGATCGTGCAAGGGGTTCTTTAGAGGTTTCAGTGTCCGATGGACACCTCCATTTTTTTCAGTACTAGGTGGCTGAACGCTGCCAATGCTATGTGGAGCATTGGCAGAGGCTGAAGCAGAGGCTGGCTCCTGAGCACTTTAGTTAAGGCCTCCTAAGCCTCTGGGTTACGCTGGCTGCTACCAGCGCCCCCAGAAGTCTCTGGGATGGCCGACTTAAGGGAGGGTGGGGCAGCGTTCGCTGTGCCCACCCTGGGGGCAGACAGCAGGGCCGCCCGCAAACTGCCCGGAGGCGATGCGGCTGCTGTGGTCAGATGTATTGTAGCCCCCCGACGCACCGCGCTGCTTGGTAGGTAAGGCTTTCTTTGTTTTTGAGCGCCAAGACCTCTTTATCTTTTTTCCAGGTGGGGCATGCTCGCGAATATGTAGCGTGCCCGCCATCACAGTTTACACAGTGTAGTTCAGCATTGCAGCCTTCGGATGAGTGGTGGGCGGCACATCGCGGGCACGTGAGTCGCCCTGAGCAGCTTTGTGTTCCGTCTCCAAATCTCTGACATTTAAAGCAGGGACGAGGATTGGGGATCTAATGGTGGCCGCGTATCTTGCGGTATCCTGTCTGAATTGTGTCATGTAGGGTGCTGGATTCAAAGGTTAGTATAAGGTGCTTAGTTGTGAGTTCTTCGTTGTCGCTGCCAATTTTTGTTCTTTGTACATTGACAACATTCTAGTCCTTCAGTTATTCCAGGAGTTCGATTTCGGTTAGGTCTACAAAGTGTGCCTCGGAGATTACTCCCCGAACGTATTCGTAGAATGGCGAAGATGGTGATGGGAAACTCACCAAATACATTGAGGTTGGTGAGTTTCTCCTGCTGTTTCTTTTCGAAGATCTCAAAGAGTAGGTCCGCGCTCGCGAGTTTTGTTGCTTTTTAACCTGGTCCGCTGTGATAATTCAGAAATTTGGCCACTAGGAAGGGCGAGAGCACTCTCACTGACTTGTCTGGTTGTTCACCGTGGATAACGCGGAATCGCGAAGTAGGGGAAAGTTTTCTTTCTTTTCGTTGAGAAAAGGAAATTTGCTTCCTTGCGCCCTCTTTTCAGAGGACGATCCGTGAGGAGTGGAAAGGAAGTAGCCATATGATTATGTGCAATGTTCGGCAATAACCCCAGCCGCCCACCCTCTACAAGGCGACGCCGCAGAGTTTGTAAAAATCCTGCAGACGTCAGCTGTACGTGACAGCTATATCCTAATATATAAATATCCAAGGCTAGATATAATACACACGGTTAACCCTTGCCACCCTTGTAACCCTTAACCCTTGTCCGCAAGGAAGGAGTGTTGTAATTACTTGTGCAGAACACGCACAACGCACAACCGCTACTTTTTCTTGGCACTTAAGACATATAATGTTAGTGTCAAAATCCACGCGTCGGACCTCAATAGAGCACTAGCAGCTGCCTAGTACGCTAATTCTCTAATATCTTCAGGTGCCAACATCCCAATTGTCATAGGAGTCCCGACGGTCGAGCAACATATCCGACCAAAATGAGAGGATGGAAGACATTTATTCGTTAATGTCGGTCCTACGACTCGGTCCTATTAAACGGGACGTTTCTGCAAAGAAGCATGGATTACAATAAGGCTCAAGATGCAGAATAAATGAGTAACTTGCTTTTTTGATTAGTCTCCTAACAGATGCTTATGCCCAAAAGCAGTTGGTAGAAGTGCGAGTTTCATTAAGTTGCGCAGTTGCACAAGCTTTCTTCAAGAAAAAGAGTTTAATTAGAGAATTCAGTGCCGTTAGAAGCCTACTAGAATTCTCACCAATGACGTTCGAGTAGGTTGGAAAAGGTTTCAGGGTGACGGGAAAGTCTCGCCCTTCGACAAGGCTGTAGACGCACTCGGCGATCGTGGCGCCGTTGAAGACCTGCAAGTTGTGTGAGACAGAGGAAAGCCTATATCATATGCTGTAAGCATAAAATATGAAAAAAAACATTGCGAGGTCGGGGACAAAGTAATTTGAACGAAGGATTAATTTACTGCCAAGCGTCCATGCAAGTTGTACCACCGTTCCTAACACGCATTCTTCCTTGTTTCCCGCAACGACGTCATTTCTACATACTCGTTCCTGGTGGCTTAAGTTATCTCCCGCGCTATGGATCTATGGAACAGTTAAGCCTACTGAGGAATTCTTTGTTGCAATACAAGCCTTCTCGACGAGCTGTTTACACCACTTCAGGCATCGCTGGAAGCGGGAAACACTTTCGATGCAATACCATTCAAGCGCCACCTTATAGACGTAGCCCACACAAACCGTAAGTACATTCGAGCACCAGATATTTTCGCACTATGGAGGATCTGCAGAATCATCAGCAGTTTTATAAAGCTACGAAGCTACTTCTTTTATTATAGGTGGAAGCATATCCCTGCTACATTCTTAACATTTTTAGAATAATGGCAAAGTGGAGTAGGGGTTAGCATCGAGACCTGCGATCAAGGTCATCCATTTCAATAGTCATCTCCTTGTACCTGTACCATATAGGCCTGGCTCGGCGATTAGTGAAAGCTGCAGCTGAGTTCCGTCAATTTTCGATCGCGATCATGCGACTATAGATGTTCGTATGCGCCGACTTTTTGGCGTTCGGAGCGCTCTCGGCTCACACGCGCACATATAACAGTGGAAACTCGAACGCCACCTCGTGGGTTCCACTTCAGTACATTCTTAGCCAGAAGGTCGAACGGTATAGGGAAGGAAACAAGAAACACATTCTTTCCATAGCTGTGTCGACACCTTAACAGCTAGCCCAGATGGTCATCCTACTTGACTATAGCGCGATGTTGAAACTGTACACCCGTGAGCAAAAGTATACGGACCATAGGGTCGCTGAAAAAAAAACTGAATTCCTTCGTAATTAAAAGGCATAAACTCGAATTAACGTGCGCACTGAAAAGTTTGCAATGCCAATTTTGCACTGCAGTCCTCAATTTCAAGTGGCGTTCACAGGCAGGGGTAAAATCGGGTTTATCGAGCAACCCCTGGTCAGTATACTTTTGTTCACGGGTGTACATAGAAATCCGCGCCATTTCTTACCATCACTATCGGGGCTTCACGACTTGTGTATCATGGACTAAGGATACACTCGCGCGAGGTCTAGCTTCGGAGCAAGATGTAATACTCAGATTTTTTATCCGGTATAGAACTCTGCGCCTCTTCATCTGCGCGTTTAACCAATTCGTAACGGAACAATATATGTGGTACAGATACATACGCAAGTGCTGGACAGAGCAAACGTAAATCTTACGAGACAGAATGTTGCGATGATACGGAGCCAGTTTACAGGCAGCGCGCTGCAAAATACAGGAACCTGCAATAACAATGAAAAAAAAAAACGGCTTGAAATACATCGGTTGTGCCGGAAAGCTTCATTTTCTTGAAAATTCGCACCAGTTATATTAGCGTCCCAAACGTTCTCCGTGAAAAATTTGGCACGACGATGAAGGCGCTGAACAAATTTGGGTTTATGGTATTCGTTGCTTCGGCTTTGGAATTGATTTATTGCCTGTCGTGTTTCTGAAGTTTTGTGGCTTTTGAGGCTTTTTAGCCCTCACAAAGACAATTTGGTGTCATTACAAGTTATTTCGAATGCTCAGTAATCTGTTGCGTCACTTTACCGCGGCAGTCATTTTTTTTCACTTCTCTCGCAGCGGCGATGGCAGAACTTGACTGGCGCCAAATGTCAGTCGCTAGCAAGTGACGTCAAATGACAGTTAGCATCACGACCAAGAGTGTTATACCGGATCTTTCACGGCACTTGAACCAATCTATAAAAATAATATGGCGCCCCTTAGAATAACGAGACCAATGGCACATTGTTTACAGTCGTCTTGGGCTACTAATATTAATTTTGAAGCATGAATAGTTAGTTAATCTCATACGTTTCATTATGCAACTTTATAAATATTCATTTTAGGGCGTAAGCGATCTTTAAAAGTTGTAGAGCGTGCTCAGACACACCATTGAAGTTGCTTCCGTGACATTATTTTTACGCGGTTTTATTTTGTGGGCTCTGAAGAACATCTGCAAACTACAAAAAAGTTTGTCATTGTGCTCATGTAGGTCTGCATGACAGTGCTCTCAATATTGCATAGAAATAACGAAGTCCGCATGCCTATCGCCAAAGTAAAAAGAAAGAAAAAATGCAGTCAGCCACGACGTCTAGCTACCTCAGCGCCTTCGCTGTGAAGATTAATTAAAATGTGTCTTGTTCCTAAACCAGAAGAAACAGGCCGGTGCCGAACACGCATACAAACACACTTCGCTTTGGCAGGGGTTTCGTTCTTTCGAAACACGATTCAGAGCGCTGTACTCTAGACAGGCAAGCGCGCACTGATGATTTCATTATTTTTTTGCGGGCTTTCTTCAAGCTCATGAACGAAGAATCACGTAAGAAAACGTAATGCAAACAACATTATTGGTCACCGTCTACACTGTTTGAAGTACGACGTATGCCCCAAAAAGAATGTTAATAATTTGGCTAATTAACCACGACTAATTATCTAACTGATCCCACTTCAAAAGTTACTCTGACAAACTCCATGCGACTACGAACAGTAAACCTTCGGTCCCATGCGTGTAAGATGGGCCGCTTAAGTTTCAAATGTGTATTTAGAGCTGAGAGATGGGCTCGTTGGTTCTGCATTAGGTGCATTATAAGACTTTCCAGCGAAAAAAAGCCAATAGGAAAGAAAGCAAGTGGACAGAAAGACGCTGGACTATCAATTCACGGTTTGAAGGAGCATAAAAAATTTCAAAAAATATATGTCTTTGGAAAAGCAAGATCATACGGCTGCGCATTCCAAAGCCTGACGTATGAACTCCATCTCCTCTGTCACTGTGACTGAGGGGACGCTGATGCAATTACTTCCCTCTCACCTTATGCAGAATGCTTCATATAACAGCCTACTTCTTTCTTTCTTAAACTGACCGAGTGGCTTCGAAAACGGAATGGCACTGGCACCTGCGGCAGTGATCTGCCAGATGTCCCGGAGCCAAAATCGCTTTTGTGTTGCACCTGTGCTCTCTGAGTTTATCGTTTAAGCAACGGGCACTTTGGCCAACGTCGCATTTTACAAAAGAAAGTGCATCCTATAAACCACTTTCGCTCTACAAGCGACGAAACGCGTAGCGCGCTTATTGGAGGAAGTGGTTTTACTCTGCGTATTTTTTACTGCAGCGAACATGCGTATATAGCTTGCCCGGTGCGGACAGGACTATGGCGACACCGCACTTCACAGCCACCTTCTTTAGGCGGTGCCAGAGGTTGGGCAAGAAGGGCACAACCAAAGGCTGCTTATCAGGCCGCCTTATCTCGCCTTCCCCTCCTTTTTCAGCTAGCTGCACCTCCTCGATGAAGCTTTCAACACATAGCGCAACCATATCATGCGGGTAACCTGTCTTTTTCAGGCGTTTCACTGGCCGGTCAAACTCATGGCTAACTTGTGTCAGCGCGATTTTCTGAGAGCGGCACGCAGTCAACTCGCGGCGATCCCTCTTTTTACCACTTTCGAATGGGCCGAATCGTACCTCAATTTTTTTTTGGACGCGGCTGATATATCCGTCATACGTTCTCGGTATCTAAAATAAGGGAGATGTCTAGAAACTGTAAACATCCCCCCATTGGCATCGCTTGCGTGGAACAGGGCCGAGGAACACTTTTCAAAAACGTCTACGACACTTTCGCCCACATGGATGCAATCATCGGTATAAGGAGGATTAAAAACAACTAAAAATCTTCTACATACCTAGGAATGTTGATTACAGTGGTAAACAAATGCAAGAATTAATGCGCTTGTAACAACATGCTATAAATTTGGAGGACGCTTAAGCTTCGCCTCTAAGTGTGGAATGCGATAGCATTCACAGAACCCTGGCTGCTTATCAGGCTTCCCAGCAACTGCAGCTTTCTTTTTTTCGCCAACTTCGCCTCCGGATGTGGCTACCGTAGGGAGCCTGCATGCAACGCTCCAAGGCTGCAGTGAAGTCACTAGATCATTTGAAAGTACCGACATTCTGTGAACTCTGCCGCCTCGCCGAACACCCTCGCACGCCCTCCTCTCGAATCGGCGCTTTTCTGAGCGATGATTTGCCCTTCGGGCCGTTGCCCGAGAAACACGTCGGAAGTGACGCTTTGCTTGTGTTTTCATTTTTCGTTGACGACATTAGCAGCCGCCTCCCTTTGTTGCGAGCGAAGCTAGCGCTACCATAACGCTAGCGCTCTTGTGATATCTAACGGCATGTGAGGCTGGAGTAAGAGAAAGGCATTTGTAGGCGAGCGAGCCTTGACGCGCTACAGCTGATCGGCAAACAAGGGGAGGAATAGAGCCTTGCGTGCGACGCGCAAGGCTGCAAGGGGGGGGGGGGGGGGGGGGCGCATTCTACTCCGGCGGCTGCTGCGTGTGCGGGCCGCCCTATCTTGAAAGTCATCTGCGACGGGGACAGAGTCCGCCGTGCGCTGTGTTTTAGCAGCTTTGTTGGCGTTGAATAGCACACGAAGGTCAATTCGCTCGCTGCTGCTGCCGCGCGTACTCACTTCAAGGTTTTGACAGCGAGTTTCCGCGGTCATCAAGTGAGATGCGTTCATGTTAGCTTGTGCGCGTGACACCATGTTTGTTAATTTAGTTAGTATGCCTATGTTCACAAGTTTATACGGCCTATAAAACTACTATCCTTACTTCGTGTAGCTCTTCACTTATTTGCTATCGCAATTAATTCTTCGGCTTTTGGGCCAAAATGCGACTTTTTTTGCAAGCGTTGAATTCTCGTGATTGTCAAGCGCTAGGCAGGTGGGATGGTTAACATTAACAGTAGCACTATTAACACCACACAACAGCACCACTATTAACAGTAGTGGTGCTGTTGTGCCTGATTAACCAGTTTGTACCAGGTGGCAACTGTGAATTGACTACAATGGCGGCGCCGACTGGTCTTCGTAAAAGACCGCAACTTACCACAATCATGATACTGCAAGAGCTCGAAGGGAAAGTTTCAGAAGACAGCAGAGCTGTGGTTCAATGCGGCTGTTTCTCCAAGCACGTCTTCTTCTTCACTGCCAATCAGCAACAGGAAACAGGAATTCAATTTTGGCAGTTAAAGTGACATACTTGAAAACTATATTACAGTAGCAGCTCAGGCATTTATTGAAAGCAAAAATATAGAAAGACGGCTGTCCATATTGAGAGACAGAAAAAGAATGCGACTGGTGAATTAATACATACAAGAAATGCACAAGATACTCCTGACGAAGTCAAAATCAAGGTTTCATTTAATGTAAAGCAAGTAAGAGGTAAAATTTAGTCGTACCAATATGTCGCTACGCAGTGCACAAATGCTTCGCTTCGTGTATTCATACGTTTCGTCACCGTCTTCATCCTTGTCATTTTTATCGTCATCTTTATCTTCTCTCTTCTCCTAATTGATGCTTGATAGGAAACAACCTTCCCTTTAATGCAGAGTAAATGGACACGGTTTGGCGGTTCAAGCTAAAATGTGACTTTTGCCATAACAACCGGCTGCCTTTTTTTTCAGACGACAGAATTACTTGAGTGTCAATTTCGCTGTATTCCAATGAAGCTATCAAGACGGCGTGCGTATTTACATACATCATTTGTTGCATAAATTATGTTTAAAGCCCGCATTTCTTTACCTGGTCTTAGCAGGTCTGCGCACTCATCGGAATACAGCAGCACCCACTATTATTGGTTTACACTACACACTGCAAGCCCACTTTACGACTCATATAGAGGAGCCTGAGACCAGTGAGAACATGTGCTCTTTATAAATATCAGTGAGTTCCCCAGATCCGCATCCCGTCTTTCCAGCATGGGGATCCAGTACGTATTTAGTACCTTCCGCCGCGGTTCGTGGCTGTTTTAATTATGGTGACTTCTTGATTGCGCACCCTTCACTTTATCAGGGTGAATATCCTCATCAAGGGGGCTGTGCAAACTACTGTTTGAAGCTTTGATTCATGGAATTGTGAGGCACAAGTCAGAAGTGCTGGAGGATAATTTTTCAAGCAAAGATTCCATACGCTAGCCTACGCCGGCCATGTAACGCTAAAAAACAGCTGCTCTCAGAGCTGCACAGGTGGTCGGCACGCGCTTCTGCCACTGCTTCCGCTTTCGTCGTCGTCTGCTTCCACAGCTGGCTGCGTTGCCGCTAATTATTCCAGCGTAGAATTTCACTCCTGTCGTCTTAATGGGGAGGCGGCGTTTAGGGGAGTATGAGCCATTGCTTAAAGTGGCATGAGCCATTCATTGTCTTACGTAACGGACATATTTCATTTTGAAAAAATTAAATATGTCAATGGAATTTCATGAAATTCCATCGAGAATGAACGCGCTCGGAAAAGGGCTCGCCGTCGACGTTCCGATTCTAGCGTGAAAGCTTCCGAAGCAGAGGCGAAGCGTACTCGAAGAGCTGCGGACCCCGAGCTGAGGGAGCGCGATGTTGGCGCCAAACGTCAACGGAGACCCGCCGACACCGAGTTGCGGGAGCGCGATGTTGAGGCCAAATGTAAGCGTCGTCTATCCCTCCAAGAACCCGACAATGGTGGTGAACGCCTCGGCAACGCTAGCGCCAACTTCCCCGGTGCGACGGCCAGGTTTCAACGTGAGTTTCTCAGCAGGAACTTCGGAGCCAGCTGCAGTGCGGGTCACCGGTTGTGGATCGAGCACAACGGGGCACTCGTCAGTACAGTTCGTTCGAAAGAACACCGAAGAAACACGCGACAAGCTTCGCTTGTCGCGTGCCCTTCCTCGACAGAGGAAGGGCTACTATTTTTTTTTTCTTTCGCCTGTGCTGCCAAGCGCCGTAAAGTGTCAATAATATACGCCTATGTAAGTATGAAAGCCCGTTTCATGCTGATTCTGCAACAGCGACAATTGAAATGTACTGTCTATAAGCCATATTTCATAGTCGTCAGGTTGATTAGTTCTTTACTTCACATCCCTATGAGTACATTTTCGGATACTGTCTTGGTCCCAGGAGCTGCTCAAAGTGGATGACGAGGACCCGCTGCACACGCAGGAGCGGAGCTCTTTGGGCACTGGCCTTTGTCTCCTCGTGGTTGTCCCCAGGTACAAGTGCTGACTGGTGTAAGGGCCTCGCAAGCCTGAAGACTCCGAAGAGTGATTACTGCGCCCGAGAATAATTATCGGGAAAGAAGCTGACACGCTGGAAAATGAGGGCGGATAATGATGACAAAAGAAACATTCTGGCAGAATAACAACGACCATACAGACTAGGGCGCCTCGATAGTAGCGCTGGGCTTGGTATCAAGATACCGTTAGGCTGACCCTACCGTTCTGCCATCTGGCGGCAGCTTTGAGCTCTCTCCTACGACCGCGGCAGATGGTCCATTGCAAGGCGAAACAATTAATAACTTAAAAAAAAACAATAACAAGAATTTGGCGCATTGTGAATGCCGTCAGCAGAGCTGATAAAGACGGCATAAAAGGACACGTAAACGGGGGACTGTTATTCGATCAGGTGTGAAAAAAAAAACTTACGAGAAATAGAAGAATATTCGGAAATTTATTCTGCATTATAAATTGGAACAATCCAGCCACTTCTTGGCCAATCCCTCATAGTGGGTAGAATCCACATGCCTGATAGGATACAATAACAATATAGGCGTAGAATACTGATCGAACCAGGACGGCAGTAGAAGCGGAACGCACAAGAAAACCGGCAGCAATACAACCAGAAAACAGACGCAAAAAGGCCGGAGAAATTACAGGATCAACAAGCTTCATCATCGACAAGACCTCGCGGTCTTCTATAAAAACATTATTTAAATTTTATTACGAAGTGAGAGTAGACACGCCGTAGGAAAAAAACATTCGCAGAAAAGAAATAAAAGAAAAAGGTTACAGCAGATCGCACGAGATGGAATCTACATACAGCGAAGATTTGTGGAACTGCATAAAGATTCAAAATACCAGTAGACGCACGTAGGCGCGCGCGCGCACACACACACACACACACACACACACACACACACACACACACAACACACACACACACACACACACACCACACACACACACACACACACACAACACACACCACACACACACACACACACACCACACACACACACACACACACCACACACACACACACACAAGCGCGGGTGCACACAAATTATACCGTGCCTGTTGTTAAGGGGAGTAGCTGACTACAGTGAATACGATGGACGCCTTGAACGCGCTATGCTTTGAGAGGCAGAATGTGCCTATGTACGTAGCGCAATTCGAATTCATTCTGTCCGCAAGAAGCGTTTGCTTCCTCATTATCGTACAGCCAGCCGCGGATGCGCGAATGCAAGCTTTCTTATTCTTTTTTTTTTCTCCCGCATGGCCGGCGCCGCGGATGGGTGGATGGATGGATGCTATGAGCGTCCCCCCTTTGAAACGGGGGTAATGGGTGGCGCCACCAAGCTGTTGTTATTATTTTGCCTAATGTCCTACCTTTATTTTGGAGCAACACACAAATAGAAAGAATTCCAAGCATCAACCTTTTTGAAACATACTGGGAACTTAGTTTCTGTACGTCCTCCGTTGTTGTGGTCTCCCTACATTTCTGCCACCAAACCTCCAACCGCCTCTTACTAATCTCTACAGCTGACATGTTTACTTTTCCCGTGCTATCCATGAACCCGAGGACTTCAAGGAGGTCAGAGGAGCCTAGACTTGCAGCTGGGCAGGTTTCTTAACATTGTCACAAAACATGTTCCACCGTTTCTCTAGCTTTACCACCGCAAGCACATGCGGCTTTGTCCTTGGTGTACTTCGCTTTATAACTGCGCGTTCTAAGGCATCCTGATCTCGCTTCGAAAAGTAAGGAGCTTCCCTTTGAGTTATCATAAATTTTCTTTCTCAATTCCTTTTTTCCTTTGAGGTAGTAGTCATAGCAGGTTTATTTTCCATTGCCGCCACCCATAACCTTGTCTCAGCCTCTCTCACTTGCGTTTGACGTTCTTTTTTTGCCATGTTGCTGGCCATACCGGTCGCATATTTCCTGGTAAGCTACTATTTCTTTTCGTCCACTGTGAGTCAATGTTTTGCCTGTATAAATACCTGAACACTCTGCACCCCATCCGCGTGGAGGCGAACGCCATCTGGTGGTGCTTCAAGGAACCCAGCAGCGCGCGTGCACTGCTGTGATTGGTTGGCCTATTCCGCAAGGGAACTGCCAGGCCGCAGGTACGTCCTTTTTTGTAATGGCGAAGAATCAATTCAATACTTTCTTCTATATTGTCGCCGCTTCGACAAGAATAATATTGGAACAACCTTTTCAGAGATTGGGCCTCTACATAACAGAATATGTTATTCTTTCTTTTGAGGCCTCTGTACTAGAGAGAGAGAGAAAATGACTTTATTGACATTAATCCGGCATGTAGGGGTGGATCAGGCCACGTAGGGCTCCAATCACCCCCCTATCTCACTAGACCTCAGCGCGGACCGGTCCGGCGCTAGCTACTAGGAGTTGCCTCCGTTCGCTTTTGCCGGGCCAGGGCCGCGTCGAGCCGCTGGATGGCTTGGAGTTGCGCCTGATGGTCAGGCGAACTGATGTAGTGTTCCATGTCCGGGGCAGAGAGTCCCGCACGGTTCCCCCCGCACACGCGTCCACACCCCCACAGCACGTGGGCTAATGTTGCCAGTTCTCGCGCACACACACTGCACGTAGCACTTTCAAACAGTCCGGGACAACACGTGCCGGGCTAGGGCCGGCGTGAGTACTGTTCCAGTCTGTAGCTGTCGTAAGAGGACCCCCTCACGTCGCCCTAGTCTCGGGTGAGGCCCCGGCAACGCTCGGCGGCCCTCTCGGTACCAAGCGAGGATTCCTCCGTAGTCCAGTAGCGGGTCCGGGTCCAGGATGTCAGCCTCGTCCGCTTCCGAGGGGCGGGGGGGCGCCGCACGGTACGCGAGCTCACGCGCGACGACGTCCGCCTCCTCGTTTCGGTTGGCCGCTCCTCCTGGGATGACTCCGACGTGAGCCGGGAACCATCGTAGATAAGTTGTGGTTGACTTGGTCCTCGGCAACAGGCTCGCCGCCGGCGTCCCGACGCTCCCGCGGCCAAAGTTGGCGATGGCCGTGCGGGAGTCGCCTCAGGATCGTGGTCGCCTCCGTATGCCGCTCAGCGCCAGGCGATGGCGGCTTCCTCCGCTTGCTCCGCAGACGTCGCTCGGACGCTGCAGGCGTTGAGTACTTTCCCGTCCGTGGCCCGGACAACCGCTGCCACGTACGTTTTCGGCTTGCGTTGGTGTTTGGGCTGCGTCCACGTACACCGCCTTTGCGTCGTCGGCGTATGTTTCTGCCAGCGCTCTCGCCCTGGCCACCCTTCGCTCCTTGTGCGGTCCGGGTGCACGTTGCGCGGGAGCGGCAGGACCACCAGGCGCCTTGCTACTTGCTTGCTCACCTCCTCCCGCTTCGGGGCTTCCTCCCAATATGATTCGGCCCTGGCGGGCGCAGGCCGACCCTCTGTAGGATCGCTCTTCCGGCTTTGGTTGTGTAAGGAACGAAGCGACTGCGCGTCCGCCGGTAGCGGTTTATTGAACCGACTGCTCAAAGATGGCGCTAGCGCGAGCCTTTTTTCTCACGCGTTCTCTCCTCTTCGTCGTCTTCAGTTTTCATCACACTCCCGCGGCCGCGCTGCACGTGTGCGCCTCCAGGAGGTAAAGCCGCTGTATGGGACGTCGCACTTGCTGGCCGTTCGATAGTAGTATCAGGAAGGACCGCGCAATACCGTCTCTTCCTTGAAACGCCTTAACGACGCGGCCCATCTTCCATGCCATAGGCGGAGTGTTTATGTCCTCGACGACGACAAGATCGTCGGGCTTTAAGTTCGATGACGGCACAGGCTTGCTGTGGTGAGCAGAGCGCAGGAAAAGAAGGTATTCCTTCTTCCACTGCTTCCAAAGCCTGCGAAGCAGCTGTTCCCGATGCCGAGCTCGTCGTCGAAGGTCAGGCGCGTCAGCAATAAGAGCGGGGTTTTCTTGTTCTGTTGGCAAAGTGACGAGACGCTTGCCGACTAAGAAGTGTGAGGGCGTCAAAACTTCTGCGGATGTGACGTCATCCTCCAAGTAGGTGAGCGGACGGCAGTTAACTGCCGCCTCAACTTCAGCAAGCACGGTGAGTAGCTCGTTGTAGCTCAAGCTGCTCCGTCCCAGGCAACGCTTCAGTGCATCCTTAATTGTGCGGATTACACGCTCCCAGAAGCCTCCCCACCACGGCGCACATTCAGCAATAAAGCGCCATTGGATTCGGTGAGAGCTGGCATAGTCTTGAACGTTGTCTTTGACAGGGGAGCACAAATGCTTGGCGCTGCAGCGGAATGTTTTCGCGTTGTCAGAGTGCACGATAGCAGGAATTCCACGTCGTGCTGCAAAGCGTCTGAAGGCTAGCAAAAATGCTTGCGCTGTCATATCTGTGGTGAGCTCCAGGTGTACTGCCCTCGTCACAGCACAAGAAAAAACAACGATGTACACTTTTACAGTGGATGGTAATTCAGCACGACAATAGAGTGGCCCGCAGAAGTCAATTCCCACCACTTCAAACGGTGTTGCTTCACTAATTCTTTCCCTTGGCAAGGGTGCTACAGGGGCAGCTTCGGGAAGTAGGCGCCGTCGGCGGCATGCTAAGCACGCTTTCAGAACGCGCTTCACTGTGCGACGCCCCTTGAGGATCCAAAAGCGTTCCCGAAGGTCCAGGAGGGTGAGCTGAACTCCTCCATGTAGGAGCCTTACGTGTGTTGCATCAACCAAGAGGTCGGTGAACCGGTGATCTGAAGGAAGCAAGATCGGATGCTTCAATTCCTCTCGGTCGTTAAGCTGCTGCAGTCGGCCTCCTACACGAAGTAGTCTGTCACGGTCGAGAAACGGCTGTAGCGTCAGCACACTGGAGGTGTTGGGAACTCGTTGTTCTTCCTCCAAGGCCTTGACTTCGATTGCGAATGCGGAGTGTTGGACATGCCTCAACCAATACATCTCCGCCTGGTGCAACTCTGACGCCGTAAGTGGTCCGGTACAAGATGGCATGTTCTGCGAAGCGTTCCGACGAAACCGCATGATCCAAGCCGTTACTCGCAGTAATCGGGAGAGGCGTCCAAAGCTTGCAACCTCAAGCAATGGCTCGTGTGGGGGCGACGAGAGTACCACTACTGCGGTGGGGCAAGCGGATATCTCTTCACTGGTCTCGCTAGAAAGGGCCTCCGGTGAAGGAGCAGAACAAATATTCGCAGGCCATTGCAAATGGGGCTGTGACAACCACGTAGGACCGGTCCACCAGCAAAACTTGCGCGTCAATAACTGGGCTGCTACTCCACGCGTGAGCAAATCTGCTGGGTTGTCGGTGCCTGCACAGTGCCTCCAAGAATACCCCGAAGTCAAGCGTTGGATTTCGAGAACACGGTTTCTCACGAAAGTCTCCCAACGTCTCGCGTCAGCAGCAATCCAGTGTAGGGCTATCGATGAGTCGCTCCAAAACACGCCCTGACAGCTGGATGTCTCTGGAATTCCTCGGAGGTAGTTCCAAAGCCTGGCAGCCAACAGGCACGCAAGCAGCTCTAGGCGTGGCAGCGAGGTAGTCTTCAGCGGTGCGACCCTGCACTTGCTCATGAGCAGCTGAACCTTAACTGTTCCTCCTCTGATCTCGTAGCGCATGTAGACGGCTACGCCGTATGCCAGTGGGCTTGCATCGCAGAACAGGTGAAGTTCAAACGGTGAAATCTGTCGCGGATTGTGACAGATGACGCAGCGTGGAATTCGCAGCGAGGAGAGCGTTGGTAGTTCGGATGTCCAGCCTTCCCACTGTTTCTCGACGTCTTCCGGTAATGGCTCATCCCACGGTGAGTTCCTACGCCACAGCTGCTGGAACAATAATTTCGCTCGAATGATGAACGGAGCCATAAGACCTAAAGGATCATAGATTCTTGCGAATGACTGCAGAATGGTGCGTTTCGTGGCTGAGTGCGCAGCGACATACTCGGAAACGGCTTTGGTGGTAAGCACGATATCGTCAGCTTCGCGGTCCCATACTAAGCCAAGCAGCTTTGTTGTTGCTTTGGCTTCTCCAATGGTGTCGAGAGAAGTGTTGTCCTTCAGGAATTGATGGCAAAGAACGCTGGAGTTGGAGCACCACTTTCTCAACTCCATACTTGCATCTGCTAAGATGGCTAATGCAGCACGGTAGATTTCGAGGGCCTCTTCTTCAGTGGAAGCTCCTATGACGAGGTCGTCCACGTAGAATGATGTCTTTAGGCGTGTAGCTATTATTGGCTGAGCCCTTTTCCACATTTCGAAGTGATGCTGCAAAGTAGCAGATAGAAGGAAAGGGCTAGACGACGCTCCGAAGGGCACACGAGTCATTCGCCATTCGACGATGGAAGGTATTTTCCCCTCGTCGCCGGGCAGTCGGTCAACCCATAGAAAGCGGAGAGCGTCGCGGTCTTCAGGTCGGATTGAAATTTGAAGGAAAGCCTTCCGGATGTCCGCTGTCAGGATAATTGGGTTCATCCTGAACTGTACAAGCAGTTGCAAGAGCTCGGCACCAAGTTTCACCCCTTTGTCCAAGATATCGTTGAGCGATGACTCGCCCCGTTCATGGGAAGAGGCGTCAAACACTACGCGTATCTTCGTAGTGATAGCTTCCCGACGGATGACTGCATGGTGCGGAAGGTAGTAAACCGTCGCTTCGGGTTCTCGAGAGGTGTCGACACGTTCGGCGTGACCTTCTTTGAAGTACTCACTGATGGTGCGGTCATACTCCTGGAGTAGCTCCTGTTGTCCGTCGAAGCGCTGAAGCTGGCGTCTGAGCCGGTTTTCGGCGACACTTCGATTGGTGCTAGTCAGTCTTCCCTGGTGCCTTATCATCAGAGGAACCACGTAACGTCCAGCTTCCTTGTGCACGTACTGTGTGAACTGAGTCATTGCCGTTTGGTCACAAACTCCAGCGGTATCCTGAGGGTCGGTTATCCCTATTGCATCGAGTCGCCACATCTCCGTCGGGTCAGCAATGTCAGGTTCGGCTTGCCCATTCCGCTCACACGCAAGGAATAGGGCAGATGCGCTGCAGTTCCAATTAGGCAAGGCATTGGCGGGCCTTACTGGGTAGACGCCTTGCACTAGCCAACCGAAGACCGTCTCAACCGCGCATAGATCGCTGCGTAGACGTTCTATTCTTCCGGTCACTATGCGCCAATAGCAATCTGATCCTATAAGGACACTGATTGTCGGTATCGGCCGATCGCCCAGTCGATTATCATCTGCGACAAACATCTTGCGTTCACGCAACTGTGCGAGGAGATCTGGTCCGATGGCTGGAGTCTTCACGGTGCAGACTTCCGGTACCTCCAACGCATCTACGGTGACGCTACGTGAGTCGAACCGACTATGAAGTTCGAGCTTGACACTTCGACAGCTGTAAGGGCGGGAACACTTAGAAGTGCCAAACGTCCAGAGAGAGAGGTCTTCTGTCCCGAGGGAAGGCAGGTCGAGCCTTTTGGACAGGTCGCGTCGAATAAAGGTTCTCTGGCTGCCGGTGTCAAGCAGTAGTCGAACTAACACGGAATTGTGTTTTCCGGACGCCCAAACTGTGGCCGTTTGCATCAAGACAGGTGCAGACATATCACTACTAGCTGGAGCACTTGTCACTGGCGGCTTGACACTTTTCGTTGGATCATGGTGGACAAGTGGATCCCTGCTCTCCGGAGACGGGTAGTTGCGATCTTGGTTCCATATGGCGCAAAGTACGGAAAGGTGACGTTTCGAGCATAACTTGCACTTGATCCACGCGGCGTTGCGGCACATTCGTGCTACATGGCCCTCTCTGCCACATTTAAAACAACAGTTCTTTCCAGCAAGCCGGCGTCTGATCTCGTGGGCTGACAAAGTGGCGTGGCAGTCCTTTATGGTGTGGTCACGGTCATCACACAGTACACAGCAGGGATGCTCGTTCGATGCTGATCCTGCGGCCAAGGCTAATGCTGACGGTACCGGCGGTGGTAGACAAGGTCGGCACCGCCCTTGTCCCGCGGAGGTAGTTTTCGGTAGGCACCTTGAACGGGAGGCGTGGCTCTCTTCTCTGCTCTCGACTTGCACCTGCAGGAACTTCATGACCTTTCTCACCTCCTCTTGCCGCGACCTCGGAGTAGCCCCGTCATCGGGCTCAGTCTCCTTCATGCGTTGACGGTAGAGAATAGCGATATCTTCGGGAAGCGATCGCATAAGAACGCGATGAAGGATGACCGCGTATTCTGACGCTGGAACGCCGAGGCTGTCGAGGCAGCTTGTACGAAAGTGCACCTCTTCGTAGAGTTCCCGCAGCTGCGATACTTGAGAAGAGCGATCAATGGGCGCAATGGCAAGTAAACAGTCGATGTGGTCGTCAACGAGGGCGGTATGACGGCCGAACCTCTCTTGGAGCAATTTCACTGCTACAGCGTAGTTCGCTTCCGCCAGACGCACACCTTCGATTGCACGCTTCGCTGTTCCGGTTAAGTATGATCTTAAGTACGAAAATTTCTCGATGTCGGACAGCTCGCGGTTGTTATGGATCGTGGCCTCGAAATGTTCCCAGAAGCCCTGCCACTCGCGAAGTTCACCGGAGAAAACGGGTACCTGTAGTTTCGGTAGGGCAACTCGGTGTAACGGTGCTCGGGAACTTGCTTGAGTGGAGACGCCTTGGGTGGCGGTGTCGCTCAGAACGCTCTGTGTGGCGCTGTCTCCGGCTCTTGCAGCAGAATTCAGAATGAAGCGGACCCGGCTCATGGTGTTGCGGATCTTGTCGTGGTACTCCAGAGCGACGGTGGCTTCCGCCTCATACTCGTCACCATCGTCCATGAGGTCGGCAATCATCTCGTTGAGCGCTGCTAGTGCCGAGTCCTTGTCCTGCAGGTCATCCAGAATAACTTGCAGGTCGGATGGCGAAGGATGCTCGGCTTGTAGCGCTTCGGTAGCGGACGAGATGAGCCTTGTAGCAGCGGCTCGAAGTACGCCTCTGCTGCGTCGCAGTCGATCCATCGTCGGTGCAGGACGCCAGTCGTCTCCCGGGTTTCACGGCACCATAAATGTAAGGAACGAAGCGACTGCGCGTCCGCCGGTAGCGGTTTATTGAACCGACTGCTCAAAGATGGCGCTAGCGCGAGCCTTTTTCTCACGCGTTCTCTCCTCTTCGTCGTCTTCAGTTTTCATCAGTGGCTTTGGCATTGCACTGCCAAGCACGAGCTTGCGGGATCAAATCTCGGCTGCGGCGGCCGCATTTCGTTGGCGGCGAAATGTAAAAGCGCCCATGTGCCGTCCATTGGGTGCACATTAAAGAATCCCAGGTGGTCCAAATTAATTCGGAGTCCCTCACTATGGCGTGCCTCATAATCAGATGGTGGTTGTGAGACATAAGACCCGAGAATTAAAATTTTTAAGAATTTTTCAAGGCAAAATTAGCAACAACGAAATGCTTGCAAAAGTGAGACCTTGATGTTCATGTGGTCATTTGTATATCTGTAAATAAAATTGTAATGAAGTTCATCTGGGAGTACTTGAAAATATCGACATTGGGGGGGGGGGGTCTTACCGACTGACCCCCTCCCCCCCCCCCCCGCGTTCGGAAGATCTCCCGGATTTAGTTTCTCCGAACTTGGCAGGTATGATTACCTTACCTACAATGTCTGTGCACTGCCTCGAGGTGGCAGGTGTTTGCCAAGACTACATACATGCCTGACCCTCTTGGGCAATGCATTGTTGTAGCCGATCAGGCTTTGCACTGTGCTAAACTGTTCTAATAGCATCTTGCACTTTCACAGTTCTGATGGCTAGGACAAATGGCAGTGCTACAAGATTCCTGTTTCAGTAGGTTGTGCTTCAGAAGAGTGAGAAACTGGGCAAATAGGTGTCGATATTAGCAGAGCAGCATGGGAGGTAATGCACAGGTCTTGAAAACCTGCAGCGCTGTGCTGTTTCCTGCACCATTGTGGTTGTTCATGCTGTTCTGTAAATGTGAAGATATAGAATCAGTTGTGTTGTTTTCTTCATAATTAGCCTTTTGGTTGCTGCATTTTTATTAGGTAGTTATTCATAGTGCAGGATGTAGAAGTGTTAGGTAAGGTAAAGTGCAGTGACCATAGGTTAGTGAGGTCTAGGATTTCTCTCAATTTGAAGAGAGAAAGAATGAAATTAGTCAAGAGGAAACAGGCCAACCTAGAGGCAGTAAGGGTAAAAGCAGACCAATTCAGGCTGGTGCTTGCAAACAAATATGCAGCTCTAGAAAAGGAAGATAACGACAACATAGAGGTAATGAATGAAACCGTAACTAGGTTGATCACAGAAGCAGCAATTGAAGTGGGAGGTAAGGCTCCAAGGCAACCAGTAGATAAGCTCTCCCAAGAAACAAAGGACCTAATAAAGAAACGACAAAACATGAAAATGTCCAACTCAAGAGATCAGATAGAATTCGCTGAACTGTCAAAACTGATCAACAAGAAGAAAGTCAGGGATATTCTTAATTATAACGTGGAAAAGATTGAGGAAGCCGTAAAATATGGACGCAGCATTAAATCAGTAAGAAGAAAGCTTGGCATAGGACAAGGCAAGATGTATGCACTGAAAGATAAGCATGGAAATATCATCAGCAATTTCGATGACATAGTAAAAGCAGCGGAAGAATTCTATACTGAACTGTACAGTTCCCAGAGCAGCCAAGCTACTTTAATTCGAAGTAGTGAAGAACAGGATACAGAGGCTCCTTCTATAACTAGCGATGAAGTTAGAAGGGCCTTGAAAGACATGACCAGGGGAAAAGCTGCTGGAGAAGATGGAATAACAGTAGATTTAATCAAAGATGGAGGAGATATCGTGCTTGAAAAGCTTGCGGCCCTTTATACACAATGCCTCACAACTTCAAGTGTACCAGAGAGCTGGAAGAACACCAACATTATACTAATCCATAAGAAGGGAGACGTTAAAGAATTGAAGAATTATAGACTCATTAGCTTGCTTTCAGTATTGTATAAAATATTCACCAAGATAATTTCCAATAGAATCAGGGCAACACTTGACTTCAGCCAACCAAGAGAAGAGGCTGGCTTCAGGAAGGGATATTCTGCGATTGATCATATCCATGTCATCAGTCAAGTAATCGAGAAATCTGCGGAGTACAATCAACCTCTCTTTATGGCTTTCATAGATTATGAAAAGGCATTTGATTCAGTAGAGATACCAGCAGTCATAGAGGCATTGCGTAATCAAGGAGTACAGGAGGCATACGTAAATACCTTAGCAAACATCTACAAGGATTCCACAGCTACCTTGATTCTCCACAAGAACAGTAGAAAGTTACCTATCAAGAAAGGGGTCAAGCAAGGAGACACAATTTCTCCAATGCTATTCACTGCATGCTTAGAAGAAGTATTCAAGCTCTTAGATTGGGAAGGCTTAGGAGTGAGGATCAACGGCAAATATCTCAGCAGCCTTCGGTTTGCAGGTGACATTGTCCTATTCGGCAACAATGGAGACGAACTACAGCAAATGATTAAGGACCTTAATCGAGAAAGTGTAAGAATTGGGTTGAAGATGAATATGCAGAAGACAAAGATAATGTTCAATAGCCTGGCAAGGGAACAATAATTCAGGATCGCCAGTCAGCCTCAAGAGTCTGTAAAGGAGTACGTTTATCTAGGTCAATTACTCACAGGGGACCCTGATCACGAGAAAGAAATTTACAGAAGAATAAAATTGGGTTGGAGTGCATACGGCAGGCATTGCCAAATCCTGACTGGGAGCTTACCACTGTCGCTGAAAAGAAAAGTGTACAATCATTGCATTCTACCGGTACTAACATATGGGGCAGAAACTTGGAGGTTAACAAAGAAGCTCGAGAACAAGTTAAGGACTGCACAAAGAGCGATGGAACGAAAAATCTTAGGACTAACGTTAAGAGACAGGAAGAGAGCGGTGTGGATCGGAGAACAAACGGGGATAGCCGATATTCTAGTTGACATTAAGCGCAAGAAATGGAGCTAGGCAGGTCATGTAATGCGTAGGATGGATAACCGGTGGACCATTAGGGTTACAGAATGGATACCAACAGAAGGGAAGCGCAGTCGAGGTCGGCAGAAAACCAGATGGGTTGACGAAGTTAGGAAATTTGCAGACGCAAGTTGGAATACGCTAGCGCAAGACAAGGGTAATTGGAGATCGCAGGGAGAGGCCTTCGTCCTGCAGTGGACATAAAATATAGGCTGATGATGATGATGATTCTAATTGCAGTGTGTTTACTTTTCATTATTTTTTAACCATGGTTTTTGGCATGCTCCTTGTACTAGTACATGTGACACCTGCTGACAATTATGTAGGTGGGCCGTCGTGAGCGCCAACTGCTGCAACGTCTTGCTTCCCTTTTTTCGGAAGAGGACAACTTTGTTTCCCAGCGGAGTCGGCTACGGAGTGCTTTGGCTCGTGGCAGCCCCTTTGTGCCGCATCTGGGACCCTACCTGCGAGACTTGCTCCACATGGAACTTTGTGCTTCCCAGGTGGCTGTTACTTCTTTATACATCAGGAAACCACGTCTAATCAGAATGTTGGGCCAATTTTAGATAGATGTGTGTGTAAAACTGGTGCTTGTGAAAAGTACAGTGAAATGCTGATCATTTACTGACTGAAGCATCTTCTTGGCCACATTAGAAGCATGTGAATAGTTTGATTTCTAAAATTTATAAATGGAATATGAATACACAGCTTCGAATATTGAATAATCAAATGCAGTCCACGGCTTTTTATATTAACATCTTGAAATGGGATAGTAATTTGACAAAAATAAAGATGAATTAGTAAGCCATTACAGACAAAGCTTGTTATTTTGACCATCATTAATTCTGAAAATTAAATGTAATTCACTTGAAACCACACAAACATGCATTTTTTACAACTTGGAGGCAATTGGTTGTGTATCACATGTTTTGCCATCTGACAAGAACATGGCATGTGGCATGCACCACAAAAGTGATGGCAAACGAGTGATGGAAAAGTGGTGGTTGTGTCCAGCTGAAATTAAATGCCAATGTATGCATGGCTGTGACCACAATCTCTTAGAAAGGCGATGGGAGAACACTTCGTGTTTTTTTTAAATCTCTATATCTCTCGCTATTCATCTGTCACGGTGTTGGTATATTCACCATAGCAGGTTCTTGAGTCTGTTCAATGCAAACAGAATTGAGAAAATGAAGACGCGAGCGTATGTTCCCTATTGCACACACATGCACCCATTTATAAGTTTTCAAAAAACATAATTCATCATTAAGATATACACTAGAAACCCTTTACTAAAACTGTGTGAATAAAATTCTAATGTTGACACGTCACCATTCATAATTGTGTTGGGGAAGTTCCATGGCTGGAGTGACATAGGTGTCTGTTGTCTATTGTGGCTGAGGTATTCCTCTGGAGTCTGTAAAGGAGTACGTTTATCTAGGTCAATTACTCACAGGGGACCCTGACCCTGATCATGAGAAAGAAATTTACAGAAGAATAAAATGGGTTGGAGTGCATACGGCAGGCATTGCCAAATCCTGACTGGGAGCGTACCACTGTTGTTGAAAAGAAAAGTGTACAATCATTGCATTCTACCGGTGCTAACATATGGGCCAGAAACTTGGAGGTTAACAAAGAAGCTCGAGAACAAGTTAAGGACCGCACAGAGAGCGATGGAACGAAAAATCTTTGGACTAACGTTAAGAGACAGGAAGAAAGTGGTGTGGATCAGAGAACAAACGGGAATAGCCAATATTCTAGTTGACATTAAGCGGAAGAAATGGAGCTGAGCACTCCATGTAATGCATAGGACGGATAACCGGTGGACCATTAGGGTTACAGAACGGATACCAAGAGAAGGGAAGCGCAGTCGAGGACGGCAGAAAACCAGATGGGGTGATGAAGTTACGAAATTTGCAGGCACAAGTTGGAATACGGTAGCGCAAGACAGGGGTAATTGGAGATCGCAGGGAGGCCTTCGTCCTGCAGCGAACATAAATATAGGCTGATGATGATGATGATTCCAACTGCAGACGGACGGCCAGGGGATGTGGCAGGACTGGTCACTTGCGGCCTTCGTCCTGCAGCGGACATAAATATAGGCTGATGATGATGATGATTCCAACTGCAGCCGGATGGCCAGGGGATGTGGCAGGACTGGTCACTTGCGAGGGGACACCAGGAACGCAGGCCAAGTGCAGAAAGGCTGTGTTCAATGTTTTGCTGGACGCCCCAAAGGCATTAAACATTAAGCTGCACGCTCAGGCGCACCAAGCATGAGCAGGAGCCCGGACCCATTGTCTCTTGGGCTGCTGCTTCCGCCGCTGCTGCCTTTCTCTCTTGGCTTCTCCTTTCACAATGGCGCTGCTTCCTTGTTCTACGCTCATGCCTCGAGGCTCTCTGGCAGTTCTTCTTTTTCGTTCATGCTTTTTTTTCCTGTGCAGTTGCATGATCACACACATGTCTTCATCTTTGTAGTCTTTCGTTTGCGACGGCAGCATGTGCACCTCATGACATCCCCCCACTCTATTCCTGCTGTTTCTTTATTCTTGCTGTTTTGCACAAAATCCTTCCTCTGTGAAAAGTTCAGTGTGAGGTGTCAGGCTATCTCAAGAAAATTACCAGAAGGTGCACTCTATTGTGAAAGCGTTTCTTCAAATAAAGACTGCTTGTCATGCCATTGCCTGCATCGCATTGTGGAAGTCGCAAGATCCTCTTGGAATTTCATGGCAATGCTCTCTCCTATGGTTTTGGAATTAGTAGGCTGATCTTTCGTCTTGGATTTCGCATTGTCCGCTCTCAAACTGTCTTTATTTCTGGGTGTTTGAGGTACTATGGCTGCGCTTGACTTGGTACACGTGTAGTCACCAATATGGCCACGAGATTGCAGTGAGGCTAGCACCTCTCAACTAGGGCTGAAGAGACACACGACCAGAACGGGAACCACACTGGACATGATGCTGGACTTCAACTGATACTTTACAGAATACACACAATTCATGGATGCATAGATTTTAGACATAGAAAAGCAACCTTGATTTTCCTTTCATAGCATGTAAGCCGTCATAATGTCTACTCAACCTTCATAGTGGCTCTGTGGCTATGGCATTGTGCTGCTGAGCACAATGTCGCAGGTACGATTCCTGGCAGTGGATATTTGTTGTCAGTGCACTTGGAAAAGGAAAACCATAATGGACTGAACCTATGTCCCCTTGCTTTTAACTTAATCAGATTTACTTGGACCTCAATGAAGGCAAAGTTTGGTCCTTTGAAGAGTTCAGAAACACATGGTTTGTCGAGAACATATGTGGGTAGCATTCATGTCTTGTACTGTGTCTTATATGGGGGTCTCTTAATTGATTTGGGGCATACATTACTTTTATTATATAATTTACATGTACAGCTTAATGACACCCATTTATTTGTAATTTCGTGTGCACTTTATAGAGACAGTCGACCTTCAGCTAGCAGAAGTGGCATGTTGGGCTGCTAAGCACGAGGTCGCGGGATCGAATCCCGGCCATGGCGGCCGCATTTCGATGGGGGTGAAATGCGAAAACACCTGTGTACTTCAATTTAGGTGCACGTTAAAAGAACCACAGGTGGTCTAAATTATTCCAGAGTTCTCCACTACGGTGTGCCTCACAATCATATCGTGATTTTGGCACGTAAAACCCCATAATTTTTTTTTTTAGCAGAAGTGGCAAAGTGACACTCTGATGTAATTTATTCCTATGGGAAATGCTCCTTTCAATTCACGATGCTTGTCTTTATTCTGATATATTCTTGCTCACTATCTTGGTGTGTTAAAACTAAGGGAGTACACAAACCCACCCAGCAATGGATGTGTAGTTTATCATGTGTGTGACTTCTGCTTTGCGTTTTGGTTTTACTTGGGGAGTATGTATACCACACATGGTGCATTGAATGTACATGGCAATCCAACAAGTCCTTCTTTTATAGCTAAGCTAAATACTACAATCAGTCATAACCATACAGGAAAAGTTGTTTGACAAAAGTGCATGCACTACAAGCATCCACACCTAGTGAGAATTAATTACCTATAGGTTGGATTGGGAAAAAAACCTTACAGGGATATGCAGGACATTATAGGGTATGCAGGCAAGAGCATAGATGTCGTCTAATTGTGAGGGTCATAAGAAATTATCAAATTCTCACTAATTGCAAGTAACTCCAGCTGGTTGCTGTATGGGAAGTAAATTTCAGATTGGAATGAAACTGAAGGGATGGGTACATTGCATAACATACTGAACAAATTAAAGATATGGGTAAATTGGGGGAGTTGCATGAATTTATCAGTGGTGGGTGCTGCAGAGAGAATGGAGGGACTAAAACAATATATGAAGTCTAAAAGGTCAGAATGAAAGTTTTCAAAAATATGAGACATTGCACAGCATCCATGGGTAAAATTTCAAGTGTGTGGGTCAATTAGAAGATGCACAGGAAATTAGCAAAGAACATGGGCCCACTAAAACAAAGAGGTGACATAATGAAAAAACTGTCAATGTAAGCAGGGTAAGGAAGATGTTGAGCTGAAACTTTGCATAGATACTATATAGCTAAATTTCTTTTTGAGCCGATGTGAGCATTCCAAATTTCCTTATGAAATCAAAAACATTTAAATAAGTATATTATTCAGAGAACTGTATACTTGACGACACTAAAAGAGGAGACATCAGCACATGTTATGAAAATGAAATAGTGTCAAGAGGGCACAGTGCATCACGGTGGCACAATTCTATTTGGTAGTCAAGTTTGATGACAGCTGCACTGGTCTTTGTTCAATGATTCTGCAAAGTTGCATAGGTCTGCGAAGTGTTAATGTGCTTCACATTCTGCACACTAGGGGACACAGGTGATGCCCGCTTGACATTAGAAACTACACAGACAGAAGGAAACCCCCCATCAACAGCTACGATTTTTATCATACATGCTACACTGCAAAGCAACCTTCACTTCTAAATTCTTTATAGGACCTGTGGAGCATCTAGTGCCTCTGAAGCAAGTTTGTGGCAATGGTAGCTGATCACAGTCCCTGAGATAGTGTCACTGTGAGAAGAAAATTTTGCTGAGAGAACGCACCTTTCTGGGGCACAGCACTGTGCGTAGTTCGATACATCAAAGGGCCTGCAGGATGAAGTTCAATACAAGCCCACACCACTCCTATATTTTTATGTAATATTTTTCAAGGAGATTTATTTCTTTCCTCTGTTTGTTACAAGCAATAATTCGTAACTTATGGCTTTATTGGGTGCAATAATTTTAAGGATGCAGAATTCCTTGTGGATACGTTGCTTGTGTGCATTCCTGGTTTCAGAGTGATCGAGGAACAGCAAATGTCTCCCTTCTGGGCTGCTTGGGTGCTCTACAGAGCTCTTGCCAGCGCTTCGCTCTGAACCCAAACGCAAGTCTCCAAGCACAACTTATGCAGCCCTTCTATCTTGAAGAATTACAGAAGTTCCTTCAGGAAGATTCATACCGGTATGCACTTTCTGACAAACAGTCTGTTGTGGAAGCATTGTCTAGTTGCAAAGTAGCTTGACTTCCAGGACAAGCGCAATGACATGCACTAATTTGCAAATGCTTGTGTTCACACTAGCTCAAGTAACTCAATGGTGCATATAATTATTTGTAGGCCTGGATGCTAAAAATACAGAAGTCGAATTGCTTGGCCAGTTTCGCTTCTCGGGGAACCTTAGCATGAGGCATGACCAATACCCTCCCCCCGAGTGTTTTCATAGGTTTAAATGCATCCCCTATTTTTTAGCAGCTATGAGGCCGTACTAAGGACTAGCACTTTTTGTTTTTAACAGGGTGACCAGTTCCCGTTATAAGCAGATTTTGGCATGTTTTGATGAAGTTGCTTGTAAAACTGTTCAGTAAATTGTGTAGTGCCCCCCCCCCCCCCTCCCCTACCCTCTTTTTTTTTATGCACAAAAATACTCATTTGATATGAATGTCCTCCCATTCATTCTGTCATTGGGCATTGTAAATATTCAAGGTTGTCTGTACTGTAACTTTAGATATGCAATCTTTATCAGGAAGAAGAAGAGCAACCCAAAGGCTATCACATTTACTGCATAGCGCAAGCATAACGTAGTGATCTCTGTCAACTGGCTATTGACTGTACTTTAGCAATATCATTAGTAAATTGAGCCATCTCTAAATATGTGTAAAAATATAATTACAAAGTGAATTTTTTGTGCTAACGAGTATTATTTTTAATAGGTGCTGTGGATGAATTAGTTTGTTTGTTTTAAGCTTTTTTTGGACAAGCCGTGCTGCATATCTGGGCACTGTTATGAAAACACTACTCTGTTTTTGGCCTGAAAACACCTGGTCACTCCAATTCATGACTTCATTGCTGATTATTCTGGATGTTTACATTGCTTTGCCCTGGAACTGTATTTGCCCTGTGTAGAGAGTCTCTGCGCCTGGAGCCCCCTGGGCGACAAGCAAGCTTGACACTGCTGGCACCTCCATCAGAACCCAGTCCACCTTCAGGAAGTGCCAACAGGCCGCCTCGCTTCATTCCTGGTCATAGAAAAGCTCGCAGCTTAGGAACTAAGTAAGTGCCTCAAAACCAAAACTGGACTGGCAGCCTGGAGAGCTGCTCCCTGCAACATCAGTGATGATGATGAGGCATGTGCAGGGAATAGGAGCGACACTTTGGGACAGTTTGTTCAACTAAAACAAATTCTAAATGTTCTTGTGCTGCACAACTAGCCTGCGCAATAAAAGAAAAAGAAAAGATAATAAGTTTAGGTTGCTTTTATGGAAGGTCACCATAAGTTAGTTACTTGTGGCAGTGAGGTTCTGTAAATATTATTTAAAGACAGCTTTACAAAATGATGGCATCAGTGCTACTGATCCCATTCTGACTTCACTAGTGGCAAACACATGATGGCCAGTAGAAATAATTCCTTAGAGAGCACAGATCGCGAGTGTGCACACCAATCTTTAAAATTAATTTGCAGGTGAACTCAGTGTCTACCCGCCGGGGTGGCTCAGTCAGCTAAGGCGTTGCGCTGTTGAGCACAAGGTCGCAGGATGATGGAGGCGAAATGCAAATACGCCCGTGAGCTTGCATTGTAGTGCACGTTGAAGTACCCCAGGTGGTCAAAATTAATCCGGAGCCCTCCACTACGGCGTGCCTCATAATCTGAACTGGTTTTCGCATGTAAAACCTCAAAAAGAAGAAGTAGAACTCAGCGTCTCCCAGCCATGCAGTTTGGTATGCATGACCAAAGTGCCACATATAATGTAGATACAAATTTCTTTCAGATCTGTACTCCTAAAGAATTTCTTGAGTTGCCCTTTAGTAAAACAAACATTAACACGATAGAAAACAGCTGCCAGCAAAAAATTCATGTGGGCTTCTTTTGTAGCTTGGTGCTTTCGAGTGGATATGAACTTTCAAGATGCCAGCATGTTATAAATTGTTGGTGTTATTAAAAAAATTCTACCTTGATGCATAAGTGAAAATCACTAGAGCGAACATTATTTGAACCGACGACAGTCGCTGACCAATTTTTTGGACACAGAGTGGGTCACAAAAATGTGCAAACAATTATGCAGTATGAAAAAATGAATTTCAACAATAAAATCAATATCATTGTTTCTTACAATGTCAGCAACACAAAAATTCATTGACAGAATTATTCTGTGTTGTGAATCATTGAAATAATATTTACAGTAACACCCCGGTGATACAATCCCGGCTGGTACGAATTTCGGTGTGATACGAATTCGTAACATTTCCCGGCCAAAATACATTGCGCACAATACGAAAAATATCGGCTGTTCCGAACGCGTTGCCGCGCCACTGCGGATCATACGATTGCGTGAACAGCAGCGGAGCGACCGGCACAGACATGCGGCTATGTCACGCGTCTGTGCAAAAACGCCCGGTAAATTGAACGCAAAAGCATTTGCGACGGTTAATTCGAACATACCGTGCACCGACAATGCTCTCAGCAGTGCGCCAAATCACGCGGCGGCGCCTCCGGCACTGCCATAGAGTAAAAGCTTAGGAGAGACCCCTCAATGCTGCGTGCGAACAAAAAAAAAAAAAAAAAAAAAAAAAAACGCGGTGAAAATTTTACTCTCTCTCAAATGGCAAGGTCGCCGTTCCTACGTTGCGCTGGAACACGCGTGTACGTGCCGACGTCTAACCCTTCTCCGTTATGCTTCCTCGATTTTCTAGTCACGTGTTGACCTTGCACGCTGCGGCTGCGGCGCAAAGGGAAGCAGCGGCGGTGTCACAATCCGGCCAACAAAACTGCCCACGCTGGCAAACGCCCGCTTCCCGATAACGGCAGAAAACGAAACTCCAGGGAGCTGGCGCCAGCCTGGCTGGAGTGGCAGCGCTGGCACGGCGCCGGGCGCGCACGGTGACAGTCGAAGGTGAGGGAGCTAGGAGGGAGTTGACAGGGAGGGCGAGGGGAGCCACAGAAGCGGCGGAGTTGCCGAGGCCAAATCCACTTCCCTGCCGCCCTCCTCCCTCACCCTCCACAGTCTCTGCGTGCGCCCGTCGCCGTGCCGCCGCCCGCCGCTGCCGCCCGAACCCTGAAGTTTCGTGTTCTGCCGTTATCGGGAAGCCAGCGTTGGCCGGCGTGGGCAGTTTCGAGGCCCTCGCTCGCTATGCTCTTGTGCGCTGCGCTATTTCACGACTCGCACCATTTGTGCATCGTGCTATGGTGCACGAATAATTCAAAAATACGTCCTTCTTTTAATTCGAACAAGTTTTCGGGCCCCTTAGAGTTCGAATTATCGAGATTTTACTGTACGTGGAAGTCAATGTGATTTAGGTCGGGACCGCAAAATTGCGACATAGCAGCCCGGAAAACGCAGCAGCGAGGAAGGTATCAATGGGGTTCCTCTATTGGGAATCTTTTCTGGTAAAAATAAATTCATTTTTTCTTGATTTTGTGTACGTTTTGATGATACGAATATTTCACGCAACCCCGCGAGATTTGTATTACCGAGATTTTACTGTATGTGAAATTTTGTATTGGCTAAGGCCAGGGTCTTTTCACATTTGCCCGTCGCACAAACCTGTGTGCATCGCTGTAACAAACAAATATTGTGCATGTGACCTTGGCTTCATAGTGCTGTCGGCTTAAGTTGCGTTGCACAAATTCACATTGGAGATTTATGCCCACACGTGAGCTTACACCGTTCAATCCAGTACAAACTGAGTAGGTGTTCCCCGCTGTCTACCCACAGATCTAAACTTAAAAATTCTGCAGCCCAGCTAGTCCATCTTGTGTACGTGATCTGACACCAGTGCACCAATGCAGCCCACTGATTACTGACATAATGGTGAGCTTCCTGTGAAGGCTTAATAGCCACCACTCTACTAGCCACCAACGAACTTTCATCATGGCTATTATGCCTAAACCACTGGGCCTAACCACCGCCACATTGTCAGGCCAAAGTTGTGACTTGGTATATCTATTAGTAGTAATATTTTACTGCTAATACATATGTGTAAGTAGTGACACATTTTTCTAGCTTACATTGTGCATAATAAGGTCAGTGTTCTAGTTCAGTAGAAGATAATATCTTTTTTAAGACATTAAATGTCTTTGTAAAGCATGCAACTAAATGTTTGTGTGCAAAAAAAAAAAAAAAGGAGGAATGGGTAAGGCAACACAAGCACTTGTATTTTTGTTCTGTCACTTGGTCCATATTTTAATGTGCTGTTTCCTCCTCTCGAGAAAAAATAAATGAAAGCATTTCTCGCATGTGGTCACTTCAGAAAACACTGTGGCATTGCTGTGTAGTTGGTCATTTGACATGCTGCAACTCCAAATTTCATGCCCAAGTGTGAATCATGGTAGTGTAACACATGCTGGGAAATGTGGTAAACAAAGAAATGACTGAATATGGCATCAACACAGTTTTTAAGGCAAGCACATGTGCTCTGCCAGCAGCAATGGCCAATTGGGAGGTGCCTCTCAATGCATCGATGCGCTGAGCCAATCGAAGGTCTACCTTCATTACAAACTCTGTCAGTCTGATCCCAGAATTTTTTGGTTGTGCCTTTCTTATTTGGCCACCATAAGTGTATGGGACCGAAATGTAAATACGAAACTTAAAGCTCTCGGATGACGTCTCTTTGATGTGGCTGCACTTTTGGCACTAGTTTGGCACAGTGCAGCGTGAACTGCCTGTGCCACACCCTTCAATTTGATGTTGTGCAGGAGCGAGTTCTGCATGCATTCACAGCTCTCCTTCACTTGCTGCTTTGGAAGTGCAGGCCATGCAGCAGCTGTGCAGGCAGAGCTCTTCCTCAGCAGAGCTCATGCTCACCGTTTGCACTGAAAAAATGAGTTTTCTTTCTTTTTTTTTTCTTTTTTTTTTCAGGCGTTCAGAGTGCATTCTCAGATAAACCATTTTAATGCAGATTAGATTAGGTGCAGCAGATGCTGAAAAGAATGGCTTCCCAAAATCAATCATTTTCACAACCTGATCCTCACTTCTTACAATGGCATAGACAGACTTCATCCCTTTGTGACTACTGCTGTTTTCATCTTTTGTTAAGTAGTCATGGTGTTGTGTTGTCAAATGAGAGCATTACAAATTCAGGTGAGGGTGGTGTGGAAGGAAAATTCATGTTTCAATTTTAAATTCTGTTGGGCAAGCTTCAAAATGAAGAAATGTTATGAGTTCCTGTGGGAAAGAAAATCCTTTAATACTTGAGCTGCTCTGTACTGCAGTATGTATCACAATTTAGAATTGATGTCATGTGACCAGGAGTTACCTAGTTCTTAAAGTTGGGCAAATGTTAAGTAAAAGTGCAGACAAGTGTGGTATGTACAGTCAACCGCAAAAGTTTACGGACCTCATGATCTCAGAAAACGTCCAATTCCCAAGCAGCCTGTAGCATTAGCCAGTAAAACTGTATACGACAATGTTGTTAGCATATTCTAGTCGAGGCTTGAAATGCAAATAGTACCAGGCTGTGTTGTAAGGCTACGGAGATATTTAGCTTTTTCTCAGATTTCATGGTCTGTAATATTTTGTGGTTGACTGTACCTTGTTGCAGTGTTGCATTGCCTTTTATCCACTAGTCTTTTTAAATGTACTGCTAATAGTACTTCCAGTCTTCTGAAATTTACCACTAAAAGTGCGTATTTCGTTTCGCTGGATAGACTTGCACTTCTGTGCAGCCATTGAAAGTTGTGTGATGACTGCGTTTTGTTTTTCTCGCAGTGTGTTGCTGAGTGGCCCATCAACCACAAGCAAGTAAGTGGTCTTTAAAACTGTACCAGCAGTAGCTTTCTGTTGCTCAATACGTGCTACATAAAAGTGTTTTTCCGAGTGTGAAAGAAGCCTGCGAATACACGCAAAATTGCTGCGCGACTGGCCGCTCGAGGCAATTTGCATGTATTTGCGGGCTTCTTTCATGCTTGGAAAAAGACTTTTATGTAGCACGTATTGCGCACCAGAAAGCTGTATCGCGAGTTTCTCATGTTGCTCTACAATTTTGTCTTGACACTTTTCATTAAATTGTAATATTTGAGAAGTTGATTAATTAATTATGACTAATTATCTAATTAGCCAGAACGCAAAAAAGTAATGTAAGTATCGCCAGGTGCCGAAATATTACCTTGGTTCTCTCCAGCTACTTGGTATTTGCATATTTTAAAATCTTGCTGCATGATAGTTGGGACACCCTGTATATAGACATAGATGTCATAGTCGGTGACTGTACTGTGACCCTCAATAAAATTCGTAAATTACACAAAACAGAATAATGCAGCATAGGAGAAGGCAAATTTACAACAATGCAAAGAACAGGAAAAAAGCATGAACACATGAGAGAAATCAAATAAAGCAGCAGTGAACCAATATAACATATTATAGAACCATGAAATTATGTATTTAATAAATAACTTTTATAGAGTTCCTGAATATTGTTAAATGAAGAAGTAATATTTAATGTATATGGCAAGTTATTCCACAGGATGAATGTTGTGAAGGCTGAGGTAGATTTGTTGTAGTTAGAGCCATGGAAAGAAAAAAAAACATAAAAAAATTTAGCAGCAGATTTGCTACACTTTCGTGTTTAGTGACAGATTAGAATTAATGAACGCATAAGTTGATTTTGTTATTTGCTTATACAGTTAAACCTGCTTATAACGAACCTCCATATAACGAATTCCTGAATATAACGAAATTTTTCTATTCCCCGCCATTACTCCATAGAAGCACATGTATTTGAGACCTCTACGTAATGAAGTGGCAGCGGGAGACCCCCTCGATATAACGAATTTTCCCCGCCGACAACCCAGAGATTTCGCCCCATATTTTGTCATCTTTGCGCGAGCATCAACCGGAAGCACCTTCTCCGCCACGACGGAATGCGAAGCGAGCGCACGTGTGCGTGCGTGCGAGCATGTGCGAGGCGGGCCTGCATCCCTCGACCCGGCGATCTTGCCACCGCGGGCGTGACCTTTCCCCCTCCTTTCATTCAAACCTGATCCTGCCGCTTGATGCAGCTGGCTTAGCCTGCCAAGCCGGTACTCTCCTTTTTCAGTTGATGTTGCCAACATGCTGGCAGACGCTGTGACACGTCACACTCGATGAGCGCGGACACGCGCTGTCAAACGCTGGCGGCGTGTGGAAGCGCTGCTGCAGAAGCGAGCGAAGTGACCTTCGTGCTGTTGTCTATCGCTTCAATGCAAACTAAGCGCCGAGAACACACAGCACGCACAAAGCTACGAGCCGTCAACGCACCTACACTGCCTAGACTCTGCCATAACGCTGATCGCTTTCAAGGTACGGCCCACGCGACCGCGCGCTGCCGCGCAGTACGCAGTTGATGCCAGAGTGCAGTACAACGCCGCCCGCTACCCCCCTTCCTTGCCGGTGCCTCGAGCGCAACGGAAGAAAGCGCGTTTCCTCCCTGCTTTTCTTTCGTGCGCGCGCGAGATTTAGACGCAGTCGTTGGCTCGCGCGTTTTCACTCGCACATACAGCATACGGCGCGCGGCGACTGCGTTATCGCCCTTGGACTTTATACGGAACATCTATGAGCCAAAACCAATTTTAGGGCCACAACGCGTCATAGACACCATCTTTAGATAGCAAATACGGATCTCAAGGGCCATACTTTTGCTGGCGGAAACCGAAAATTCGTCATAGTTGTCGCCCCCGGCACTTTGGGCGGCCAATGCCATTGTCAAGTCACCAAGCCAAGCGAAAGGAAAAGTCAAAATGGCCGCGCGGGCCGGCGCAGGGTGGCAGTTCACAACGTACGATGCGGGAACGGTCCCACAGTTGCGACGCAACAGCGGGGTTACCCCTTGGGGTTACCAATGCATTGGGTTCTATGGGAGCTGTGCCGGGACCGGCCGAAAACGACGTACAGACGGGAAAACGCAGCACCCGGGAACGTAACAGCGGGGTTCTACTGTAACATTATACGACGCTACGACGCTATCGCGACGCTCGCTCTTCGTTTCTGAGGCCTCGCACTTGTGCGAAACGACACGCGTCCACGCATCTAGTACGTACCTGGTGTGACATTCCAAGAATGAGTGCTTCGACGAAAACGGAAAACGGGGTGCGCGTTACAACCGAGGGTGCGTTAGAATCGAGTACATACGGTAAGCATTTCTTTTTTGAATTTTCGGGCCGAACCTGCATATAACGAAATCCTCTTTATAACAAAGTTTTTCGGCAATTTGTCAATATCGTTATATCCAGGTTTAACTGTATATTGAGATGACTAGGTTATAATGAAATGGTTATGTTATACAGGGTGTTTTTTTTTTTAAAGACAATACAGGTTTTTTATGAAAAGACTATAAGCGCAATGAACATGGCATTTATGCCAATGAGTTCCTAGGCGAGGCGGACATACTTTGCCGCTAATGATGTGAGCTTCAGAAGAGTAATTAACAAAAAATTATTAATTAACTTTTTTTTTCGTGCCTTTCGTGCCTTTCGTTGTGTAAATGGCAAATTTTAAGGCAGTCACATTTTAATGTACCCTCGCTTTTTTTTTAAATCTTGAAAGTCGCATCTGATTCGAGGTATTTATCGTCGAATTTCAACGGTAAATTCATTCAATATCAAAACCGAGTGCCGCGGGTGCGCAGAAAAGGCGGCCCGGCCCCTCTATTATATTAGACCGAAATGCCCTTTGATGACAAGCTTGAGGAAGTTGGAAACCGAACGTCTCGGCCAGTCGCGGCAGCTACTGTTATGGCACGCTTTGCCTGGCAAGCGTGTGCAGTTGTGTGTCAGGTCAGGATTTGCTGCGGCATGCTATCATTTAAACCTTGCCCTACACTTCTTTATGGAGCATTGCCGCCCGACGCGCATCGGGACGTGCTCAGCCTCTATATTGCCTCGATTGAGCTTTGGAACTTTATGAATATCTTGAATTAGGTGTGATTTTCAAAATTTTTAAAAGATAAGTGTACATGAAAATGTCACTGTCTCCAAATTGGCCATTTCGACAACTGCCCCCAAGGCACTAATAAAAGTTAATGAATTTTTGTTAATTAGTCTCTGAAGCTCACATTATTAGCGGCAAAGTGTGTCCACCTCATCTATGAATTATTCTGCAAAACGCCATGATCGCTGAGCTCATTACTTATAAGAAATCTGTATTGTCTAAAAAGGAACACCCTGTATACATTTTTCAAGATATTGTTACTCCATTGAAACAGGGTGTTAGTGTTGAAATCGCAAGAACTGTGAGAAATAATACGAAGTTCTTGAATTTGTACATGCATCAGAGATGAAAGATGGCACTGAGATTATTGTTTAAAGCGAAGCTTTCTTTGCGAACCCTCCCAGACTTTCCTGACTGTAGCTGCTGGCTGGGTGCTTCTGCTGTCTTGCCGAATAGAAATCTGATTACTCAAAGTATATTTATTTTATTAAAAAAAAATAAAGTATCCCCTACAGGTCATTGGGGCAGCACCAAGTGGCCTCATGACAGTGTGCACAGTTTGGAGAAGACAGAAACTTAGATTCACAGGCCTGGCCTCACTGTCATTTTGATACTCTCAGTTTTGTCTAGGCATATGCAGAGCATTACGCTTGCTTCTCTGAAAGTTTTAGGGGGCAAAAACGAAAGAAAAAATAGGTTTTGTGCAGATTTGCTTGTAAGTCAGTATAATTATTTCGTGCAGTGAAGGAATAAACTTTGGGCTGATAGTGCACCTTATACAATCTACTTTCGTTAATTGGACTCCTGGCAAATTCGATTTTTCAGTTAATTCTATGCCAGCCAGTGCCCATAGATTTATATGGGCCAAGACGTTCATTATTTCAATCTTGCAATTGGCCTTTGCCAGATAATTCAAACTTGACTCGTCAACGCAGCAGACCACATAGAGGACATGTTGTGGCCTATAGCGATAAAGAGCTTTCCGAGAGCGATGGCGATGAACATTAGGTGAAATAAATTTTCATTATATGAAGGCAAACTCAGCAGCTTTAATATTTATTCTGATTGCCAGAATTGAAGGCACGCTTTATTTTTTATGCCTTCGATTGCCAGAACCGAAGGCACGCTTTATTTTTTATTTTTTAAATTGGGTGTACATAAATGTGGGCATACATTTTCTACTTCAAATCTATAAATATGGTGCATGTTAGATTTGGGGGTGCATTAGGTAGCTAAATAAGGCCAAATAAAGTGGCGGTGTGTTTGGATGTTTTTTCTACCTCACCTTTTAATTTGAGATGGTTCCATCAAAGTTGAATCAGCTGAAGTTGATTGCATTTACCTTGTCTTCTTGGTCCTCTGTGTTCAGTGGGAATGTTTGGAAGCTATGATTGACAAACGAGCCCAACTGCATGTTTTCGATTGAAGTGGACTTTAAGCTTTAACTTGTACATGTGAAATCCTTCGTGCAGTGGATGGGGGGATGCAGCTGCTCCTGAGCAGAAGGGCCGCCTGCTCTTGGATGACAGTGTGGCTGAAGGTGCTGGCACTGTTCTGTGGCGGCCAGCAGCCCTGGAGCTCTGGGAGCCTCCTGCGCCACTCTATGGGTCAGTACTAGGTGGCTAGAATGTGCGATGCTCTACAGAAGCACTGCACTGCGCATTTCTTGGGGAACTCGTGATGCTTTTGGCTCTACACCTTATGCGCTGAAAACTTGAAGCGCAAAAAATTGAATTGCTCTGTAGAAATTGCTCAGTAGAAGTCCTATGCTCAAGAGTTCCAGAGGCTCCCCAGCACAAAGCAATGCTTTACATCTGCATCACAGGTTGGCAAACTCATGAATGCTCGCTTGGACTCGAAGAGACTAACAGGTTAGTCTGTAGTCTGGTTTTGGGTAAGTGTGAGTGAATAAGGTTCCCTGCAAGTCTAAGTACAACCAGATCTGAGTCTTGCATGTCCTGGTAAGCTAGCTTAAGGGAGTACAGGTGAATAGGGAGCTTTCGACCAGCAAACTTAACAGTTGTGTGAGGCCCCGGGTATGCTTAGTTAATTGTTCACCCTATATGCCAAGAACTATAAGCTTTAACAAGAATCTATAGCTTCTATGCTGATTAGCATTGAATGTGTTTCTGACAGTGCCCAAGTTTGTTGACAGTGCTTCGCTAAGAGCAATTGTTGGTTGAGCTGGTTAAAAAAAGAAAGGGATCTAAGCGCAAAACAAAACATGCACACGAAGGAGGGCAAACGTGTGCCCTCGTCGACTTCCACCTTGTGTGTGTGTCTGTTTTTGTTGCGATTGCAATTATATGGACACTCCAAACGAATTTCTGCCAACGTCGCTGGCGCGATGATGTTTTCTATAAAATCCGAGAAGGATGGTGGTTTGATGTGGCGGTGTCTTCTCATGCTTGCAAGGGAGGAAGGATGCGAGGGTGTGCACTGTCTTCTTACGTGTGCAATGGGGGAGCGGGGAGATGTGTAAATGCTAGGAGAAGTGGGGTGAGGCAGCAGGTTGGTGCATATTGAAGCGAGAGGCAGGATGAAGGGGAATTTGATCACTAATGCTGCTGTTGCTACTCTTCATCATGCCAGCATTCTGACCGAGTGTTCATGGTCATCAAGTGAGATGTGTTCGTGTTTGTTTGTGCGTGTGTGACAATGTGCTTATTAATTTAGTTAGTAAGGGAATGTTAACAGCAACTCAATATAAATGGGCAAACATTTCATTTCCAACCATTCCATTCATTCTTCTAGTTTACATGCGTGAATGTGATCTGAATGCATGGAAAAATTATTTTTGCTTATTGTGTCTTTCTTCAATAATAAGTAGGGATGTGCAAATATTAGAAAAGTTTGACTATTATCGAATACTATTATATTTTTAATATTTGTATTCGATTCGAAAAATAGATATTCGAAAATGGGGGGGGGGGGGGGTTCGAATATGCATTTGGATACGAATATTCGAATCAAATCGAATATATTGCTGGCTGTGCAGGAGCAAGCACGGTTCTTCGCATTTGTTTATATCTAGTCTGAGAATATTGGGGCGATGTTGTGCTGAATTTTGCGATGATTTCGTGCTGCTAGCAAAATTGCGCCTGTAAAGTACACGTAGCCATTAGACGTATAAACTTTGCGGGAAAGCCAGCGTCTAAGTCACAAGGGGCACGTGTTTGCGGGACAGCGAGGGTGCGCTTTCTTTTTCTTTTTTCAGCGCCACCTCCAATTCAGAGCTTATTGCTTGACAGCGAGTGCGATGAGTGATGACTGGCACAGGGTCAAATGCCACCGAGTTTACGGGCATTTGATGCGGTATAATAAGGCACAGGCTGGTGAGGACAGCTAATGGGAATTACTCAATTTTCCAAGTTAACATGAGCTAAATAAATGTTTTAGTATAACGGCTTACTAGTATAGTTTTTTAACATTGACAATGCAATTGCAATGTTCCAACATTACAAATTAAGCCAACTTGCTAATAAATGCATGTGCATGTCATTATTCAGTGTTCAATTCGATATTCAAAGCTAAGTATTCATATTCGATTTGTATTCGAAAATTTTGATATTCGCACACCCCTAATAATAAGGTTCTTTTTTTTTCTCGACCAAAAGAAAGAGCCGAGATAATTTTCTACCCAAAGTTTAGCCTGAAAGGCAGAGCACTGACAGAGATAGCAAAGTATTAAACTACTATTATACAAACTAAGGCTCATAGTTTTATAAGCAGCTGCTATCTTGGGCTGTTAATGCTACCATTTTCTATCTGTAGCATACTGCCGTGGTGGCATAGTGGCTTTGACGCTGATCTGCTAAGCCTGAGGGCACGGCTGCTGCATTTCCATGGGGGCGAAATGCAAAAACGCCCTTGTATATTTGGTGCATGTTAAAGAACTCCAGGTGGTCAAAATTAATCTGGAGTTTCCCACTACGGAGTGCCTCATAATCATATCGTTGTGTTGGCACGTAAAACCCCATTATTACAACTATCTCTAGCAACCAAATGCATGATACTACAGTCGAATAGCATGCATAAAAATGTTTGTACATATGCAGTTGATGTTTCATGACCTTGTTAATTTGATCTCACTGCACACAAAACTGAGAAATACTAGTTCATGGAACAACAGCCCAGATGGTGGCACTTATGAGTAGAAAATGAAATTTCTCCATAAATAGCAGTAAACATTGGGTTACTAACTAAGCAAGTGTGGTGTCACGTGCCTAAAGACACATGTGAACAGAGTTCACTTGATGACTGCGAGAACTCGTGGTCACAGTGCTTACGTGATGAGTTGCTCTGGCAGTGGGGAGCAGTGAGTTGCCGTGTTTGGATTTTACACGGAACCTCAAAGCGATGTCCACGGTGACGGCACAAATGCGCTTCGCAATAAAATGTGCTTCTGCGCAGTTACTACTCCGACGGCGACAGCGAATTCGCACTCCCTACCAGCAACTTCTCCGCGTTACCGGGAACTTATCTTGAAAGCCATGCTTTTGTGTGCAGCAATCAGCAACAGCTGTACGAGCAGGAAATACGTCATGGTGGTCATGTTGCAAGTTCACTATCGCTGGCGACTGTCGTCCGGGCGTCGCAACTCGAGAATCGAACGTCTGCGCACATGAGATTTTGCCGATTTTGTGCCTGTGCATGTAGAACAAGAAAAATAGTATGCACTAACCGTTTGGTGGGCACTGAGCGACTATGGCTTAAGCGGTCAGCCAATACATGGGGTTCAATGGGGGCTGGGTGGGGGAATCTTCGCGACTGCGTTTAAACCGCAATTACGCATTAAGCGGGTGCGTATTAACGAGGTTTGACTGTACTATCCTTACTTCGTATAGCTGTCTGCTAATTTGCTGTCGCAATCGATGCTGTGCCTTTCGGACGAAACTGCGACTTTTTTGTTCATCGCAACTTTAGTGTATTCGGAGAAAATCTTGAGCGATAGTACATACGGTAAGCGTTTCTTTTTCGAATTTTCGTGCCGACCTGCATATAACGAAATCCTCTATATAACAAAGTTTTTCGGGAATTTGTCAATTTCGTTATATCCAGGTTTAACTGTACTTTATTTTTTTTCCCCGGCTTGTGTGCTTCATTTTTTATTCCTTTTTCAGGTGGGAGGAAGAGCTGGCCACTCAGCCAGCTAGCTGCCAGGGTTGTGTACGCAGAAAAACTCTTCTTAAAGATGGTCGTCGACCTGCTGTAAGTGTCCACTCATTATGTAATCTCATGCTCTTTGTAATCTGTGTTGTTCAGGTTCCTGTGTATGCTAAAGGCAAAGCGCCTCTGCTGCATTGTTGTAGTAGACTAGCACCCCTGTCGCAAAAGCAGAGTTGATTCAAACCATGCAACATGAATGAGTATAACAGGATTGAAGTCTAGCACGTTTGAAAATAGTATGTGCCACCACTTGACTTGCATTGTATTCGACCTGTGCTGACCTGAGAAAGCTTGGAATGACCCGTGCTGCGTCAGAAATATGTATAGTGCAGCGAATAATGATGTAATAACTCAGTGAGCAAGTGCAGTGCTCCAAAGAAGTTGTGTCACATGTAAAAGTAAAAATTGTCTGTTAGCACGTATTTTTTTCTTTGAATACAGGATTTTTAGGTTGGCTAACTGCATGACTATGTGAGTGTGACTATGTTTTGTACAGCATGAATGAATGAATGTGTGTGGTTTAGTGGCGCAAGGGCCAGGTATGGCCAAAGAGCGCCATGCCTGTTTTGTACAGCACTGTAATCTGCCCAGATATACGTGTGTGGAGAGACTGCACTTAATAAATTGCTTGTGTTGTGTCTCAGATGACATGGCTGTATACTTACAGTAGTTTCCTTTGATGATAAAAAGAAATAAAATGTTAATAATGCATAGAATAGGAGGCAAACAGAGCTGTTAGCAGTGAAAGTATAGATAAGTGTAAAAAGACCATGTACAGTAAACCCTGGTTAACTCGAACTCTGATATCTTTAAATATCGATAACCGCAACGGTGGCCTAGCGGTAGAGCATCCGCCTCGTATGCGGGAGGTTCCGAGTTCAAATCCTGGTGCTTCCGGAAACCCACCGGCTCATTAGGGTAAAGGTGTTCCCTGGCCTGGTGCTCGGCTCTCATGGGGGTCCATCTCGAAAGAGGGCCCAATGGAGATTTCAGGAGTTGTCTCTGGGTGCCTCTTGTTCAACCACAGACAGCCTTGTTGAAGAGCATCTGCCGCAGCTGTGGGAGACAAGTGCTGCCGCTGGGTACCCACCAATAAAATAGGTACAAGCACGCTCCTGGCCTGGTGCTATGCCATTATGGGACCTCAACGCTTGGGAAGGGGTGTTTGTCCTCAACCCGGAGGCGTCTCCACCTCAGGTGCTTGGGGCGCCACATGGGAGATGGCCGCCATGGGAGCGGCCGGAACATCACTTTGTTTTAGTGTTCAGGAGGGTTTCGACAGGAATTTAGGGCGCAGGCTCCTTTTCCATCATCACCCCTGAGGGAAGCCGAGCTCCAGGCTGGGGTACGCTTGTGCCCATTTGAACCAGTACTCTCGCAGAACACGATGCAGATATAGCATGCACGCATGAGAGCACGGCGCGCTGTTCAGGACTAAGAAAAAGCCTTCACGGGACACACACACGCACACAAAAAAAGAAGCTTCAAATGGTTTGTGACCGCTCGTATTGCACAGCCTCACAAGGCGGAACAGTGCATTAGAACCTTAGAAGATAATGCTAGAACTAGTGAAATCAGAAGGTGACCGTAGCCAGTTGGCTGAGTGAGGTAAAAGTCCTCAAGCGTCTGTGTTGCAATCCGTTATGTCTCCACAAAGATGGCGGCGAGCGCTCATCGCCTCTTTTTGACGTCTGCTAGCTAGAGAACTTACACAGAGCAGCTAGACCAAAATTGTCCTGGCTAGTTCTGGCAGCCCACGGGTAGCCAGAACCATCCAGCCCGAGTAAAACGAATGCACGGCGGAAGTGCGTCGCACAGTGAGCAGAGCAACTCGAGAAAAACAAAGGCGCTCTAGCTGGCTCCGGCAGCCCTCGGGTAGCCAGAAGTAGAAAATCAAAGAGGCCCACTGTCTATCGCACACGCAGAGACAGACACACAGACAGAGCAATAACAAAGGAGACCTTAGGCAAAGTTTTGTTGTTTGTGTGTCAGTTCTTAGTTTTGTATTTATAACACCTGAATACAAGTATCTTTACTGCTTACAGTCTGTGACATTGAAACCAGGTTGGAACATGATTTTGAATCTAGATAAGACTGTTTTCATGTCATTTATCAAGAAAAAAAAAACATGTTTGTTTTCAGTATACCTTAGATAACATTGCATTGTTACGGGTGTCCTTATATAAATACCTAGGAGTTTATTTTACCACTGATTTAAAATGGCATCGTTATGTTGATCGTGTAATAGCAAGTGCAGGCAAGGCATTAGGGTTTCTACAGCGCAATGCTAAAAACTTCAGTATGGCTACTAAATTCTTCAAGACGTTCAAAAGGGTACAAGTGTACCCCGGCCTGGCGTTCGGCTTCCTTCAGGGGTGATACGCTTGGGAAAGGAGCCTGCGCCCTGAATTCCCGTCGAAACCAACGTGAGCACGGAAAAAAAGTGATGTCTGTGGCGCTCCCATGGCGGCCATTTCCCATGTGGCGCCCCAAGCACCTATTGTCAGGTCTGTCTTAGAATATGCATGTGAGGTATGGGACCCACCGATGCTTGGTGACAAGGAATACCTTGAAAGAATGCAAAATTTAGCTGCAAGATTTGTTACTGGAAATTATAGTTTTACTTTTAGTTTTGTAAATTATTCTTTGCTTGCCACACGAGCAAAGAATAATTTACAATGGGAATCTTTTGAGAATTGCAGAAAAAATCTTTTTTTAAAGCTTTTTTATAGTATCTTTCATTCAACAATTGGCATAGACAGGCAACGGTACATACTTGAACCTTATTATGCATTAGCTCGAGGTGGCCACACTTGTAAAGTACGAGAAATATTTTGTCACACAGAAATATTCAGGATGTCTTATTTTCCTAGAACAATACGGGAGTGGAATAGGCTACCATTGTCAGTGGTTGATGTAATATCGGATGATACATTTTATGCCTTGTTGAATTGATGCGACATTACTTATGTTCCTTTTTTTTTTCTTTTTTCACCCGCCGCAGTGGCTCAGTTAGCTAAAGCGTTGCGCTGCTGAGCACGAGGTTGCAGGATCGAATCCCGGCCGTGGCGGCCGCATTTCGATGGAGGCGAAATGCAAAAACGCCCGTGTGCTTGCGTTGTAGTGCACGTTAAAGAACCCCAGGTGGTCAAAATTAATCTGGAGCCCTCCACTACGGCGTGCCTCATAATCAGAAGTGGTTTTGATGCGTAAAACCCGAGAAATAATTTTTTCTTTTTTCTCTTCTCTCTGCATGCGAATAGTGACTGTTATTCTTTGAACATTATGCTTACGTTATGTACCATATTGTTTATTTCTAAGTCATGGAGCACGAATCCGCTTGATGTGTTTCCCCCCACTGGGGGTGTAATGCCTGTAAAGGTGCTGTGGGTATTGAATAAATAAATAAATAGCTTAGAGCAAGGGTTCCCAAGCTGGGATTCACCTAGTGGAATTTTAGGGTTCCAAAACGAATTTGATTCCGCCTCCCTTCCCCTTAGTTTCCACATACGTAGTAGCAAACTTGAGATTGATTAAGGGCACTGTGCTACACATTGAATTCCTGTTTAAGTAACTCAGTAATGTATTGACTGTTTTTGTGCTCATTGTGACTGATTTATTGCAACATTTATTAAGAGGCTGTGCATAAGCACATTGGTGGAGTGGGGTGGTGCTCTTTGTTGGAGCTCTGGTCAGGGCTGGTGTCAATCCCCAAAGGCAGGAAGTTTGGGAAACCCTGGTTTAGGGGAAGCTCCCAGCGCTCTGTTGAACGCTGTGTCATCCTCTGCAGATGTCTTCATGGCTGCGTTACTGGGTGGAGCTGCGGGGAAACTCCTTAGTCTTCTACTCTCCCAAGTCACTGCTGGCCAAAGAGCGCTCTGATGTGAGTGATATCATTGCACAAACTTCATAGAGCAAATCTCATGCACCATGTACAGGAATTAGCAGGCCCCAGTTGCAATGGCAGATAAAAGTAGCAGTACATTCAGTAGATAAAGACCATGATGTGGGCTCAGTCTAGGAAGTGATTCTGTCACAAGTGCTGCATTTGTATCGGTAAGTAAATTTGCACGTATATTTGTCGCATGCATATCTGGCACAATACAGTGGAACCTCGGTGATACGAATCTCGCGGGGTCGCGTGAAATATTCGTATCACCCAAAATTCGTATCATGAAAACATTTACAACATCAAGAAAAAATGAATTTATCTTTAGCAGAAAAAATTCGTAATAGTGGAACGCCGTTGATACGTTCCTCGCTGCTGCGTTTTCCCGGCTGCTACGTCGCGTTGTCGCGGTCCCGACCCAAGTCCTACATTGACTTCCACGTATTAAGTTCCCCGTGATACATCACCAATCTATAATGTTCCTGCATCTTACGTTGCGTTTGAATGTGGGTCACATAAATTTAGCGGTGCAGCCAGCTTGTACGTTGCAACAAGCAACCGGCACATTGCCGATATGGCGCGCCATATCACATGGCTGTATCTTGAAAGCAATCTGCGACATGCACAAAGTGTGTGCTCGTGCGGGTCTAATCTTCAAAACGATCTGCGATGTTGACGAAGTGCGCCTAGTGCTGGTTACCTTAGTATGCGCTGTGCTTTCGACGTTTAGTTCGCGTTGAAGCGAGAGACAGCTGCTGCTGCCTGCGCTTCCTTACTCAGCGAACTCCCGCAATCATCGAGCGAGATAGGTTCGTGTTTACCTGTGCGCGTGTGACACCGTGCTTGTTAATTTAGTTCGTAAGCGAATGTTTACAAGTTTATACGGCCGAGAAACTACTATCCTTATTTCGTACAGCTGTCTACTAATTTGATATCGCAAACGTTACCTCGCCTTTCGGGTGAAACTGCTACCTTTTTTTTTCCCCCCGGTCCCTTGTAAGGTGTATTAACGGGGTTCTACTATCTGTGTGCGTTTTCTTGCCCAAATCGTCAACGATCGCCTTCTGGAAGGCGTAAAAGTGCGCGCGCGTGATCTCACGAATGTTTTCGCACGCCACTCACTGAACGCCTCAGCACGTCGAGTGCAGGGAGAATTTTGGCCGTCAGGGCTGCTGCGGTGGTCATCGTTGCTGCAGCGACCCTCGTCTTCTTTCTCGCTGGTCAAAGCATCAGCTAGGCAGTGATGTGGTCCGGTCCGCTCGACGTGGGGACCAATGAGAGATTGCGCAGCCGCGAGACGTAGCCGGTTGCTTGGCGACTGTGGATCCTGCCGTGCCGGCTTGTCTGTGCCCGTCGCTCTAGCTGGCTCGGCCGCCGCTGCTGTTGCTCACGCGTTCGTATGATCCGCGGCGGCGCGGCAACGCGTTCGTAACAGCCGATGTTTTTCATATTAAGAGCAATGTATTTCAGCCGGGGAATGTTACGAATTCGTATCACACCGAAATTCGTACCAGCCGTGATCGTATCACTGAGATTTTACTGTACTAATTTCCTACCCTAAGTAGAACAAGTTCCCTGCCATGTCCAGCTGCTTGTGCACCATTTCGATTAGACAGAGTGCCCATTTATTCTGTACAACACCTTCAGTGTTATGTCTCGAAATTCTTATACGAAAATGTCTTGTAAGCTGAGCCTAGGCTGCCCGAACTGGCATTCTTTAGACTGTTGGGTTTAGTGGGTTACTTATCTTTTCAGGAGGGGGCTCTGTTTAAGTTTTCTTCAAATTGCAAAGCTACTTACTGATACTACTTGCTCACACTGCCCTGCAAACTAATATGTGTGCCGTTTTCATTTTATCTATGTGTGTAACTAATTTGATTTACTTTGTATGATTATTGAGGGGCTCCTCATCGGTGCTACTTTCTTCATGCATAACCAGGGTGCACGTGGCCGAAAACACTCTTACATTGCTACCATTTAGGTAGCAGTGTAAATGGAATACAGCCATATTCCATCCTCCTCGTTACATCTGGCTGGCACAATCAGTGCAAGTAAATGCTGAACCGCAACGTGACAAAACTTCTAAAAAACATTTTGCTAACATTTGGGTGCTCAGTGCATTCGGTTGTTGGAAATGGCACATCAGGTTTGAGCAGGCTTCTCACTGCCTTAATTAAATCTTGGACTGCAAAAGCGGCGGCGTGGCGTGGGCCTGGTTAAAGGGTGTCACCATCCTGAACGGTGGGATTCGACGCTGGCATGACACTGCCCAGACTCATCTGTGCAGTGTCATTCCAAGCTGCTCTTTTACATGAGAGGAACAAACCAGTTGGCGTTAAATGTGCTTGGAACAGTGCGGCAGGAGTGCAGAAAGGTGCAAGCACAAACTCTGTAATTAAGAGAACAGCTGCACTTACGAATCAGCAAGCACACCCTGTACTAGAGGGATTGAGAGATGGCATCACCATCCCGTGCCATGTTACATGCTGGCCGAGCATTTCTTCTGAATCCTCCTCAACCCTCCTCCTTCTCTTCTGTATCTTGAAGTATTAAAAGACTCTGGTACCTAGAATATGCACGCCTTATAGATATCAGAGCGAATCTTGTGCTGCTTCTATCACGACAGCTGATCTCACTGTGCAGTTCCACAGTGTTAGATGCTGCTGCTACCAGCGCTGCTGCGGTCGCCAGAGGGCAAGGCACGGAAGGACACCTTTAAAGGGACTGACTACTGGCCATAATGTGTTGCGAGACGTTCATGGAAATGTAATGACCATGATTTAGAGTGATGGAATCCAGCACACTGTTCATGATTTAAGTAGGAATTATAATTTTAAATTGTCAAAGAAAGTCTAAAGAACCAGTAAGTTACACGGCCTGACGGTGAAATCTTGGTACTCCGTATGTACTAGTATATGAGATTATTGTGAGTCGGCTGTTAAGCAAAGCGTGCTTATTGCTTAAAATTGCAGCTTGTATATTATTAGACGCTTACGCTATTTCCGTGCGTATTTCGAAGTCCACACTAATGGGCAGCACATGCTGTTGTACGTGCGCGAGATTGCAAGTAGCCAGAGTTGTGGGGACGCGTGCAAGTTTGCAGGTAGGTACCCAGAGTTGTCTGGTCTCCCTGTGAGATACAAAATGTCATCGACTAAATCATAAATTGGTGCCAGCACTACAATATTAGCACACGCATGGCTACGGCAACACGCTGAACTGCGTATCACTTGTAAAAGCATTGTTTCGCTTTCGAGAACCTAACTTGGCTTGGCTAAAAAACTTGACTGGTTAATGACGAAAGCAGTTGGGACAGGAAACCACGAAAACACGTAGCTATTATTGTAGAAATAATTTAACACTTCAGAAAACATTAATTGCAACAACATCGGCTTGAAAAACAAAATAATACTTTCTCACAGCTATGGCCGCACTTGTCATCTGCCTCCCACCAATGCCAACGTATAATCACTATCGCGCTCGCCGATCACTGCTTTTAACATGCTTCCAGTGAACGACTACATACTCATTGCACATCGAAAAATTCTGATTAAAAATGTTCCATGCCGGTTTCTGTGTTACCACTTCATGATTAGACACTCTGACCACTAAGCTTTCCATTGCACACACACACACACACACACACACAAAAAAAAAGGGAAAATGGGTACCATGAAAATTGGTTGTCAGTCCCTTTAAGATGTGTTTGCCCTCCTAATTGGTCGAGGATGACTGTGGCATCCACAGTGCCGAGAGGTACTGAAACAGAGTACTATATCTTAATTGTACTTAAGCCACACAAAACCATGCAGAAGTTTAATGAAGGACTCCCTTTCAGTTCAAGCGTCAACCCTGTAAGCAGAGCTGCATTGCGGGCTGGGTGGTGCTCGCCTGCCCAGAGTCGGACTCCTTCCAGTTGTTGGACCCTGGTCGAGGAAGTCGTTACAAGTTCCGGCCAGCTGTGGGCAGCTCAGCCCATGACTGGTGTGCCTGCCTAAGTGCTTCTGCTGGCACAACACTCTAGACTGCTCCTGAGGTGTGCAATGAATGCTGGCTGATGCATTAAGCCAGTGCTATGAGCAGCCTCTGTATTATAATTAAAAGTATCATAAATTATTTTGATACTACTTACTGACTTGATTTCACTTGTGCTGTGGACCAAACTTCTGGATCATTCTTTGCCAAGCATTCCTAGTTTTGTATTTTACCACTACATTTTTGGTTTGATTTTTCAGACACAGAATGTATCATGAAAACATTTAACAAAATGTTCCTGGATAAGACTAATTATTTTGTATTATTTTATTTAATAATGACATTCAGTTGTCTGCCTGAAAGTATATAATGCAAGTGTTGTGTAACTCGGGAAGAGTAATTACTGTTGTTAAACCAGCCCATGTGCAGTATTAGTACGTGGAAATCAAGTACAGCCAAGTTTGAATAAACAAGATGTCATCCTCAAGAAATAGTCTTATGTTATTGATTGGATTCATAATATTGATGTAGATGAGTTTATAGTGCAGTAAAGCTGGATGGACAGCGTCCCACAAGAGGAATGCTAACATTCACAGATTGTGTATTCAGAACTGAGACATGGACGTGCAGATTTCGCTTAAAATGGTTAAAAAATGATTTTGCGCTTACTGCTGCACTGAGCTTGCTCAAATTTTGCAGGAAAATTGAGTTTTGAAGTCTATGTTGTTCAATGTAACACTTTACACAGTTAATTCCGAAGTTGCCTTCATTTATGGGGATGCAAACAATTGCCGCGACGGCGCATTGTTTGGGAATCACTGTTCTCTGTCACATTACTCTTCGCCCGCACTAGCAGAGCTGCACAGCAGCTCTATTTGCTCCGGGAGTAGTTAAAAGAATTATGCAAATCCAATGCACATCTTGGAATCTATGTGAAGCGAAGCTTTCGTGAAGCAGTTGATTAAATGCTATAAATTTGCCCATTTCATTTCTGTTTCTTTGGCGTAAAGGAAGCTAGCGCGCGCATGTGCTCTCGCGCACCCATGCTATGCAGTGTGACACACGCGGCAACCATCTCAAAGAGTTAGTTGGCGTTGGCATGATAGGAGTACTATACGTACGATTGTGGTCTAACGGTTGTACTGGCTGTTGTACTGGGGGACCAAGGTTCGGGCCTACCATTGGGCATGTAATTAAAAAAAATTTTTTTGAAGTGTGAGCGTTTCGGCAAGACAGCAGCAGCACCCAGCAGCCACAGTCGGAAAAAGAAAGTCTGGGAAGGTTTGGAAAAAACGCTTTGCTTCATAACTGAACAGAAAAAGTCTGACGCTTTGCTTGGACAGTAATTACTTAAGTAGATTATTGTGCAAAACATATGGCCACAAAAGGAATACACTCGTAGACAGGATAGGCACTGTCCTGTCTATGTGTGTATTCCTTTTGTGGTTGTCTGTTTTGCACAAGAATCTACTTATTTACTGTCATGCATCTAGCCCAGCAACTTGGTTCTTACCTTGCTTGGGATTGTGAAGAGGTGGTACAATGGCAGGGTGCCCCCTAGCATAGGCTTACGTTGAAGTGCTTGATGCTCTGTGATAGGTTTGCAGCTTCGTCAAGGTAGTGCAGGATGGGTAGGCGAAGTCCTTGTTGCCTCCTGCATTGAGTCGGGCCTGAATACCCCAAGGGCACACATTGAAAGACATGAAGACCAAAGCGCAGCCTCATAAATGGTCGCCAGTAGAAGCTTTAGAGCTCAGGCCTGCAGCCTGAGCCTCTCTTCTGCAGCCGGTCTACTGCCCGACACCTCATCCAATGCAATTTTCCCTCCCTTTTTTTCAAAACGCTGCGAGATATGTCATGATTGGGCATTCTTTTGCAATTTTTGCAATGTGTGTGCTCATGCCAGAGCCTGCCATTCATCATCATTGTTGACAACAGACTGGCCCTCCAACTTGGCACATATGAACATCACACATCTTAGAGGCTTCATGGTGTCTGTGTGTTTCCTCAAGGAAGCTTCAAATTGGGCCAAAAATATACTCAATCTTTTATGTTAACCATGCATTTTGATGTTGCTGAGGTCAAGCTTCCAACTACATCCATGATAAGGTACTACCTCTCTGCTAGGCGTTGCTAAATAATAGAGCCCCATCCCATGGAGGCCGTCATTGTGTTCAAGAAAGGTTTGTCAGTTGGCACAATACAAATGAGCGTTTAATCAGCCGTACTTATCTTGAGTGTCATCTGCATCGTAGTCGAGATTTTGGCACCAGTTGGAGGAGTTAACTCCCCGAGACAAGTACAGGCATCCATAGCTGCTGGAACAAAATGTAATGAAGTTTCTTCAAGGGATGGTGTGCTGTTTACAATAGAAAACTCGTGCGATGGATACCTTTATATCATATTTTAATATTGTCCTCTGGTGACAAGTTGTTTCAAACATTTTAGCAGTAATAATATATGGAGGAACCTACCACATTAGACGGGTGGATCTCCCAAAGGAGCTCAGCTTCTCTCAAGCAGAACAATGAAGGAAAGCCACAGTGAGGATCCATTCTGTGTGTAACCAAACACCTGCTTGAGATTATTCCAGCTGGTTGTGGGCCTTTGTACTTGTTTCTCATATCCGCCAATTGTATTTTTATGTAGTGAAAAGCATTCAAACCTGCCATGGAAGGCACATCATATGAGTCTGTTACATGTATTAGGAATCACTTTTGAAATGAATAGCTGAATGATATTGTACCCACAAGCTAAGTCCTCTAGGCCTTGAGGGTATCTAAATGAGGTAAGTAAATTAATAAAGTAGGGGTGTGCACATATTTCAAATATGCATCGAATAGTCTTTATTCGATTCGTATTTCACTATTCAAAATTGTTTAATATTTGTTCCGTTCTAATACTATAAGGGATCAAAATAGTTGTTGCAGTGTACAGGGAGGAGAACCAATGAAAGTGGAGACTTCCTAATGCTACTATGTACTGTAGAAAAGCCACAACAGTTGCGCACAAACACGAGTTCCTGAGCGAATGCATGGAGAAGATTGCGTCTGCACAGTAGTTTCCTGTTGCTAAATAAGCATACCTTAATTTAGGCAAAGCAATTATTTGGCCAATCTGGCCCTGTTTGGATACTTAAAATGATGTGTGCTGCTGTAGTACTTTATATTTAGCTCCTTCAACAAACAACATTCTACTACATGCCTCCTGTGAAGTGCTGTTCCTTTATTTTAATATTGTCATTGGCGCACTGCATATGATCACCACCTTTCAGTTGTTTCTCATTTACAAGCTTCTCAGTTGGCCTGACATCGATTTGCTAATGGCATTACATGTATCCAATAATTTAAATGAGCCTTTTTAGCCTAATTTACTCCCAAAACTTCTATATTTCACTTTGTTTAGTAATTGGAAATGTATATATTCACTATTTGATTCAATATTAAAAGGTAATTTTTCATAAACATATGTATTCAGTTTGATTAGAAATTTGCATGCCTAAATTTTTATGCAAATGTCTACCTGAGATAGGCCAGCAGCAGTACTCTAGCCACCATTGCAGCAGTATAGCTTTTACCACTATTCTTACACCACCCATGACATTCCATTTTTGCTTCCTGTAAAATTTTTTTGATTTGTACAGAACTACATGGTGGACAAGAATCCATGGCTTTTGCAGATCCCAATTTTCATGGTGTGCTTCCTAAGTGACATGTAGTTTGGGAATCAACTCTCAATGCCTTCAGCAGACCTGACACCAACTTGCCCCAGAAAAAGTTATTTTACACAAAGCACTGCTAACGCTGTTCTCGACATGGGTATCAGTCTGGGGCTGCGTCACTGAAATCGGCCATTTGACTATCGATTCATGGGACATTACATCTGAAAGCTGTGCACAGAATATAAAGGAAGCCATAGCGGATGACCTTTGTTTTTACCACCCTAGCACACTGAGGAACTCCTCAGTGTGCACGTTTCAGTACATAGGCATTGTTACATTCCACCTGTATTGGAATGCTGCCACTGTGCCCAAGAATCGAACCTGCCACAACCACTGAGGCGAGTAGGCTTTCGGCAATAAGATCTGGGCTGCTGGACAAGTGCAGTAATGTTGCCACAAATCCAACATTCTAGTTTCCTGCTCAGCACATCATCATGCACAACTGATTTGGACTCATTTGAAGCTGTCTGAAATTCTGTGCATACTTCTGTGCATTCTTGCACTGCCTTGGTGCTCTCGCAAGACAGACGGTGCACTGCATGCCACTGGCCTTTTGTATTGTTTTAGGCCTAGAGTTAAAAGCTTTAAAGGCACGCAGGTAAGCTGCTTCACATGGCTCAAACACCACTACTAAGACTGCAAGCCAGGAACAGGAAAGTAGTACGAGCAGTAGCGCGAGCGTCACTATTTTAGTGATGGCATAGTTGTGTGGCAAAGCCTGCTTGTGGAGTTCTGTTAGGACAGATATGGACAAATGCAATCCATGTTTGTCCTCCTGTCCCTGTGTTGTTCACGTTAGCAATTATGGGTTTTGCAAATCTGTTTCAGCATAAGTAGCTGCTAGTCATTATGCCAATATGCAAGAATATGGTATTCAGAGTATTTGCATTTAGATGCCACCCTCTTGAACGTTGACAGGCGGTAGAGTACCTGAGGGTGACGACATTTGCATGAGTCATGCCATTGATTGCTCTATTCACACTGAATTATAAAATGCAGAGAATGGTCTGTGCTTTCAAGCATTTACCAGTAAAAAAACCCCACAATTTGGCAGCTTTTGCACATTAGTTTCCCTGCAAAGAAAGTGGAAAGTAGCGCTTGTTAGCTACACATAATTATGTGTACAGTGACACACACAGCACTATCAACGCTGTCTCCACTTGCCGAGCATGAAGCTTGTCATTCTGATTGGGGAACAAAGTACTCCCAGAAGATGCCAGACTTCTGTTTGCAAGGTTTTGCATCTTCTCAAGGACATGGTGCAAGTGTTTGCAAGGTTTTGCTGGTGCGAATTGGCAGTACCAGGTATGCCTGTACCACGGCTACTTGCTTGCTCAAATACATACAGCGCAGAGCAAGGTCAGCAGAAACGCAATCAATGATTCAGGAGTATCAACAGCTCATCAGCCAGACAGAATTCCCATGGATGCACAAACTGCCATACTTTCCAATGCTGTGTGTACTGGTTCCTGTTCATCTAGTTATGCCTTTCAAAGCCCTGCAAAGCCCTGCAGACCTCCAAACTCTCTTCCACATCCCTACCAAAAGCGCAGAACACTCAGGGTAAGAGCGCACCGTGGCTGTCAATGTGCCTTTGGTTATTATTTTTTAAAACAATAGCTTCTTCCTGTAATTTTGAAGTATCTCTAATCTATTGTGGGGTCTCACACGGGCTCTTGAGACAAAAGAACGACAACACAGTAGTGCAAACAAACAAAAGGGCATTTATTGCGCCTTTCATACACTAATGCACGCTAGCCGAAGTACTACCTATAGTAAGTAGTACACTCACATGGGCGCGCGACAAATCAAGGAAGTCCGACTCATCGCGCATCCCCACACTATCTAACCTCTATTGACTGTGCAGGTGCACACTGACGTCAAAACACTGTGCTCCCACACCTATTGTAAATCGTGACACGATTATACATACATATATATATATAAATAAATTACATTACCAATGGTTGGTTTCAAACCTGGTTCCCCAACATAGAAGCCCAATGCTCCAACCATTAGGCCACGAATGCATGCCTAAAAAGGTGGAATAAAACACCCTTATGAATTTCCAAATTTCACTTGTGCAAGCCAGCGCTTTGCGATGCTTGGCACGTTAGCCACGTCCCATAGCACCAATTATAAAAAGTGAGTATGTGCTTCTTCTAACTGACGAAGATAAAAGTTACAGGATATGTTCATTGCTGAAATTCACAGTCTCTCAACGTACCTTGGCGTGTTTCTACAAGGTCGAGCATGTTGTGTCTTCTGATTCAACGCGTTTTAATGCTGAATAACACTTCCGCTTGATCTGCCAAGTCCACCATGGTGGCCGAGGGAATTTGCTGCACGTCTCTCATTGTACTATGGCACTGTGGTGCCACAGTACTCTAATCTATAAATAAAGAGACCTGCAAATAGTACACACCATGTGTTGTGTTTCAATGAGCTGTTCTCTAATACTACAAAAGGTTTGCTTACAAGGACAGACATCAGGGATGTGTTCTGCATATTTTTTTCTTTCCTCTGTGTACTATAGTATTTCCAAAAATTTGGTGCTGTCATGGCTCAACACTGCGCACATGCCAGCATCAGTTGTCCAGAATGAGGTTCCAGGTTTGGGGGTTGCAGTGATTTGCTGGATAACTTAAATGTAGAAAAGGCCAATTTCGTGCCAATTGTAAATGTAACAAAAAAAAAAAAAGTATAGTCTCGAATTCCCACTCCAAACTGCCGCACTACACCTGCTGTACCCCAAAATTGCTTTTGTTTGGCACTTAAGAAATGCTACCACTTTACTAAATGAACAAACAGTAAAGACAAATGGCCAAACCCATGGTATGTACCATTTTAACAAGTTGTGAACTGACTAATCACATTCCATTTCTTGTGCCAAAGTTGGGCTGTGGAAATGACCATGTCTGTGCAATTAAGTTTACTCTGGTGGAAATTTAAGTGCACCTCCAGTTCTGATCCTGTGAACCGTGAAGTGCCACCCTAACTGTGCACCATGAATAATGCATGGCACGCTGAACGTACTGAGATTGCGTGTACGCCTTAAGAACTGAATATTAGCTTAGTAGTTAATGGATTAATTATACTTTCTGTACCAGATAATAAATCTGTTATTGATGCACAGGTAGCACAAGATCTGGTAACAGACGTTCCTGGGACAGCTACATGTGCATATTCTGCCCTTGAAGAACCAGTAAAAGTAATCACCATTATGAGTGCTGCATCATGGTGCACCCACAAATGCTGCCCCACTGTCAAAATGCAAAGAAAGCACACACACACACAAAAACACAATCCTTTGAAATTTAAATCATTTTAATAACTACTGTGTGTACAAAACAATGATGCAGAACTCTGCCACGAAACTGCTTGCAAGGGTCACAAGCCAGAGAGATGAGAACCATAAAACATTTTTTTCTCACGCATATAAGACACTTCTGCTTTAGTGCTGCCACAGCCTTGGCGGCCTTATCACTTGAGCCAGACTCAGCTGCAATTCAGCACCACATTGATGCTCCTCAGTGAATGAATGCTGGCACAATCAGATGGACTTTTACAGGGCAGTGTCAAACAAGAACATGATTGTAAGATCTATGACAGAAACTAACAGAAAAGCATTGGGTTTTGACACCACAAAATTAACAAGTGGAAAGCTCCAAGACAGGGCCTCAATAGAGCACCCACACAACAACAAAACAATGCACTCAATTCTATCTACAAGATGCTTATGTGAAAAGGTGACAACCACAATGACTCCATGCTGGTGTAAACCATGTGACATGAACTCTTTGTGAAGTGCACGAGTATGAAAAACACAAGCACAGACATGCAGTGCTACAAAGAAACATCTTGAACAACAAGCAAAACAAACCAGTGACAGAAGTCACAGCACCGGGATCACTAACTAGCCATAACAGTTGGCGAGTGCTGCCCAGTTTGCAGCACATTGTGCTCAGGAGTAGAGCTTTGAGCAGTAACACTTTGTCAAAAACAAAATGGGAGCCAAGTCTTTGTCAAAGAACAATGACATTCACATTAAAATCTGCATTCAGCAGCTTGTCCCATTCTTTTCACGGGGAAATATTGTGCCTGGCCTGCATTGTCAAGGTTAAACTTGCAAGATAATAGTATATGCAATTGTGTGGTCATCTATTAAAATGTTGCACGACGTAGGCTTACCAGGAGACAGGTATATTTTTCACCCTGACAGAGCTTGTGCACCCAAGTGAAGGGCTTTTATTGCTCTCAGCAAAATTGCCACTACTTGGCGTATCAATTTCTATGCTAGTTACTAGTGCAAATTCCACTTCCTTGTATCTATTTTCAGCAAAGAAGAATGCAATTCAGCACCGTCTAGAAGCCCTAGCATAACAACCACAGGTATAACATTAAGCATATCAATGGATTATTTAAAGTGAAGCTTTCTTTGCTAGCATGAAACATAGCACAAACGCTTCACTTCATTTCATTTAGATGCTAAGATTGTGTTGGACCTGCACAATTTCTTTTCTATTACCTTTTTGTATAGAGACAACAGGACAATGAATGTGAAAACAAAAGTTACTAAGGATTTGCCTTACAAAGCAAAAAGCATGATGCTAATTATGTAAGTTATCAATGAAAGTGCAGAGATGGTCAAGTCTGAAGGTACACTGCCACATCCAATTGCCACTTAAGAAATTGAAGAGCGGTGCTTTCAGACCTTATTTTTTAAATTTCATATACAAAAAATTTTTGATTGACAGTACAAAATTGCATTAAAATTGCTTGAAGGAAAAAATAAAATAAAAGAAGGGAGCGAAGTGCTCAAGTGCTATGCATGTCATGAATGGCATGGTTTGTGTATAAGATGGACATCACCAGTTTGTGAATAAAAAGGAACTGTGCACATTTTGACATGCCAGATGGCGCTATAAAATTAATGTTATCATCAGTGAGGAAGCATCCTTACACACAGTAACAAATACCACATATGGAAGGAAAGCATTTGCTGAACTCCAAGACGAGCAATGAGATTCGCTGCTTCAAGCAATGCATATATCAACTTGCCACGCATCACTAGACCTTCAGAAATAAAGTGCCTCAGACCATACTGTCTAGAGGGTCATAACATCGAAAGTAGTTTTAAAAATTGCTTTGCTAAAAGATTAAAAGCAAGTAGTAAGTGCTCAAAATCTAGAACTTTCCTACACTGCCATATTTTATAGTCGCACGAAGGTACTTGCACTACTCATCTACAAGAGTAGTCTTGCATACTGCAATGCCTACACGATTGACAACGATGTCTGCAAATCACAGTTTCGGAAATTCATATGAATAAGAATACAGAAACACAAGCAGAGGTCAGTGGAAAAAAGTGCAATTACAGCTGGCTACAATCTTGAATTTTAACAACATAGTACATTGTTTGCCAGACAGTTTTGGTTGTGACGAATGATATGAAGCTGCCTGTACTTGACTGTCATGCATGCACTGTAAATCCGCCAACACAAGTCACTCCTCCACAACACAGAATAAAGTATAAAGCTTCTAGCAGCACAGGATTCACATACAACTATTTTCCACTTACTCCCGACTGTTCCACTACTAGCCAGAGCTCTACAGGCAACAACAACAACAAAAATCTAATAATAAAAATATGCAAACTAATGTGCCTTTAACATGTCTACTTCACCACTTCACATACATGCTTACTAAAACAAACTTTGCGCTGAGACAGTTGTGCCGACGACAACCGATGAGTTGCTTCATGAAGGCTGGCCAACATGAGGCATGCTAAAAAGTAAATGCCCCTTTAACATTTATGTGCTTTCTTTTGTCATAGCCAGGTACTGAAAACACACCGAAACAAACACTAGCAGAATAAATGCAAGCCGCGCACTGTAAATTGCAGTATACACTCAGTATAACTAGCAATTTCATGGGAGGCATAACTCATGTTATACATCACACTGCTCCATGAAAAATATATACATAAAAAAGGCAACTGACATGTTCCGAGGCTGAAACCCATCTGTTAAAGCAGAATATGGCCTCCAGAGCTACTAAAAAGCAGCACGTCAAAGATTTAGCATTTTAAAAGGATGAAAGCATAGTCATAATATCCTAAAACATTTTACTTTTTTGCTGCATCATTAATAAATGCCACTGTGGTGCAAGCAAACACAGTCTTCCTGTTTTGTACATTTTTCATAATTATAGCCCATTTAGAAAATATAGGTGGCCTTTGCACATATTCCAATTCTACAGAGAAAAAACAACAACAAAAAAGCAAAAAAACAAAACCTACAGATATAGTAAGTGCACTGCTGCTAAACTTAACCTTTTGATAAGGTGCCACTGCTTCTTTTTTGGTCTATCTGACCTAAGTAAGACAGCAAAGAAAATAATGCCTTGCATGCAATACGACAATGCACATGTAGTTTCTTAAGTGTCCTCTACAGTGCATTACTTAAGCGAAAAAAAGGGGGCAGTCTCCCAATATTATTATTGATAGTGTTAGCTGACTACTGTGAAAGCTAACCTTGCATACATACATTCAACATGTGAAGTCCTTTCATAATTCACAAGTGCGCCTCTCTGCACTCCAGATTTGTTTGCCCAACTAATGGCGGCACCAGCCATCGTTCAAATGAAGACGAAGTGCTAGCTGCACATGCTGGGGCTTGTCTCATGCACACGGTTTCATGAAGAGAGCCACGTCGACATTTTACACGCAATAATACAAGCAAAATGTGCTTGTACAGACTGTTTGCAAAAATGACTATCCCGCCATTAGTTGGAGAAACACTCTTGCAGGAAAGCTAGCTTTAGAATTACGAAAAGGGTCTATTTAAGAAGGGCAAGTGATATTACTGAGGTGCCCAACACCCAATGCAGTAAACAGTTCCATCAAGGAATTGTACATACAGTAAAACCTCGATAATTCGAAGGTCGCCGGACCGCGAAAATTCTTCGAATTATGCGGATTTTCGAATTAACCGAAATGAATAAAAAAAAGAAAACCTGGAATGTCCGAGAAAAATTACTCAAAGTAATCACCGATGCGGGATTACTTGGCGCGCTGGTTTGCCGCCCCTATGTGACAGTAGCATAACAGAACCAGCATACGGAATCACTTTACTCCACAAACTTCATGCACCATCAGGGTTCCCATTGAGTGCATCGCACCCAATTTTTCGGACGAATTGAGACCCCAAAGTTCGATTTTGCGGACTAAATCCTCATACCCAATCTTGGAGGCCGCCATGTTGGATTTTGCACTGGCTTGAATGTGACTCGCTGTATAGCCTTCAAGATTAGAACGCGCGCTATCAATAGAGAGCTCGCGCAATCCTCCACTCTCGGAGGCCATGCCATCGTTGTAACCATTTATTGTGGGATTTTTTTTATTATTATTATTGCGACAGCAATTATATAAACACTTCAAGCGGATTTTCGCCGTCGGCGTCGCCGCCCTGAGGATCCATACAAAGTCCAAGGGCGATAAAATCATCGCCGCGCGCCCGCCGTATGTGCGAGTGACAGCGCGCGGGGGACGCGCGCTTTCATGGAGAGCGAACGCACGGCGGAGGCGACTTCCTCCCTCGTGCGAAAGGCCGTGTGGGGGGGGGGGGGGGGGGGGGGGCGACGACTTCTACTCTTCTAACAACTGCGTACTTAGCGCCGGAGCGGTTTCTCGCGCGCAGCGTATCTTGAAAGCGATCTCCAGACGGCTCTGACCTTTCGTATGGGCTGTGCTCTCGCCGCTCGCAGCGATAGACCGCACGAACTTTCGCTCGCTATGGGCTGCGGCGGCCGCGCTCGCTCGTGCGCGCTGACACCACGCGTGTTATTTCAGTGAGTTTTTTTTTTTTTTTTTCTCAAGTTTCGGTTGCTATTTTGAACGTGGCGTGTACACCGAGCAGGTGTCTCGGAGACCCATGTCTCAGTGATCGGCGCTACCTCCTGTACCTTCGCGAGAGCTAAGCGGTGCGAAGCTCGTTTCTTGTATCTCCATGGCGAACTCCGTTGGCGGAGATCGCCAACGCGGTGGTGTTCGTGTGGACTGTACACGGAGACGACGTCATTGCTGCGCAAATCCAAGCAAGTCGATCCTCTCCAAGCGTAGTATGAGGCAGGGCATTATTAAAGATTTTTTTTTAAAGCCGCACTAATTACTTTTTTTTCGGCCGAACGAGTTTTCCGGACTATTTTTCAGTCCCCACGAGCTCGGAAAATCGGTTGGCGACTGCACGGAGCGCCCTAACCTAACCGCCGCACGTTGCTACTAGCCGGAAACTTCGAATTATCCGAATAGAGCCGCGCGGGCCATTCAAATTATCCGGTAGAATTTGCATTGAGAATGACGGGACCGCTCAAATTCTTCGAATTAACCGAAATTTCGAATTAACCGAGTTCGAATTATCGAGGTTTTACTGTATTTACCCGTATACAGTCAACCTGGAATGGCCATGTGACAGTTAACAGAACCAGCATAACACTTTAACAAAATGTGTCACAGCATGCTCCCATTCAGGCTAGGTTTGTATAACTAAAATTGACAGGACAGCTATAAATTAAGGGCAATTGACATCATAAAAAAAGGAATCAGTAAGGACTGATTCATGTTTAAGTAAGTTTGTTAAAAAATGCCTTCAATTCATGCATTTAATTTCAAATGTCCTTGCCTTTTTAATTTTTCTTTCTGCAAATGAAATCTCTAGAACAACACAAGAGCAGAGTGTCAGCCAAAGTTTCATTGGCACATGCCTCCTTATTAAAAAGAGAGACATGTTTCTGAAGGTCTACCTGTTGATTTGCGCTAGACCTCGGCTGTTCCTAAAGGACCATTAAAGGGTGACATAAGATTGGATGGTACAGCAAATCATTGAGCAAGCACCAAGATGCAATGGCACACAAGACAACCACTTCTAAGCAAGTACCAGAAGCAGAGCTCTTTACCTAACAGTATTGGCCGAGTTCAATGGGTGGCTTATGTTTCAACAGCTTGATACTGTAGTTCTCTTTATTCATGCTATAATGGCAGGCAGAACACCATTGTTAAGTTCTTTAACATTATCTATTTCTGCGTAGTAAAAAGCGTTACATTAACAGTTCGCACAATTCATTTCGGTCCTACCACTTACTGATTTACTGCCACCGTTTCAGGGGGATCCTTAACAAGGGGAACATGGCTCTTGGGGACTGAAAACTGCACAAAAATTATATTTTCTGTGTGTGTTTTTATTGTAAACTTTTGCACTTGTGTGCAATTACATTAAAAAATACCACATATATGTTGTGGTACATCAATTCAAGGATGTACCAGCCACACCCACTGGACCACAGTGTCTTAAAATGTTTTTCACATCGATTTTGATGCAATTTGTGCCATTGACCCCCCTATATCTCAACACGCTCATTTCAAATACGCAATCAGTTATATTGCACAGCCAAAAAATGTTTTTACACTATTACAACATATGATGTCAAGTTTCAGAGTAGTATCACAATACCTGGGGCTATACTATGCAGCAATTCTTTTTTCAGTCTTTTTGCCCTTCGTTGTAGGCTCGCATGTCACCATGCTGGCAGAATCAGTAGCTCAGGTAGACGGATGATAAGAAATGTGCAAGATTGAAGAAAAACAATACTTACAAAGAAATACAGCCCATTGTTGCTATTGTTGAAAATATGTTTTATGCTAGTTACTTTATATGCAAGCAATGAAAAGTGCAACAAGACATATGTAAGCACATAAATGACATTTACCAAAACATTTCCTGCCTGAGATGGCAAAATAGGTTTTTTGCTTACAACCATTTTCCTGGCTACAAGTGACGTTCTGTGGTTTTACATGCCAAAACTATGATCTGATGGCACACTGTAATGGAGGGCTTCCCATTAATTCTGACCACCTGGGGTTGTTTAACGTGCACCCAATGAACGGTACACAAGCGTTTTGCCCTATCGCCCCCATCAGAATGCAGCCGCGGCAGCCGAGATTGAATCTACGATTTTGTGCTCACTTGCTACAAGTGGTTCAGAAAAATGCAATGCACTTATGTCCGCTTTACTCTATCCTCTTTAAAGAGGCCCTGAAACACATTTAAATCATAGTAAGAAAACATTGCTAATCTGTACAAAAGGCTCTTGTGAACACGTGAGCCAAATATTATTGCACTACATGCAGCACGGAATTTACAATCTTGGGTCAAAAACAGCGAAAAATTGCTTGCTCTCACTTTCACAATGTCGTAATGCAGGGTCATCACAAGCAGCTGGACCCACCAACAGCTGTTGGCTGATTTCATGATCACGAGAACATTCTCAGTAATGCATAATTGCTAATTTTTAGTTAAATAAGTGAAACACATATGCATCTGCAATTTCAAAAGGACTGAAAAATCATTTCATCTTTGCACTGCCAGTCTATGCACGACAGTTGTGTGTAGCTGCGTCTGCTGCACGTGGCCTTCGAGATAGCAGTGGCGGGCTGCATAGTAGTCTACCATGGCTGCCACGGGGTGCCGCGACAAGCCCTTTCGCCGCCGAGACATTCAACTTTTGTGCAGGGCTTTGTCCCTTTGGCATCTCTACTGCATAGCTTCCAGCGTGCTAGTGGCGACGAAAAGAGAGAGAAAGCTGTGTATCGGTGCGATAACTCCACTTATACTTGAAAGATTTGAAAAACTTTTGCTGAATGAGATTTGTAAGACGACGTCCTTTAATAGTGAGGCCATTCTATGATTAGTTCGACAAGTGTTTCAGGACCCCTTTAAGCAAACACAACTGACAGCATTGTTATGTTCTCTTGAGCAACTTAAACAATGTTTCTCCAAGAACCTGATTGACTAATTAGCAAAGATTAATTAGCTATCCTGCGAACAGTCGTCTTAATTCAAAATCTTCAATGAATAAGTAAGAGAGCGTACTGACAAACATTTAATAATTTGTTTTCATGAAGATGTTTGTTGCAGGTTTGATTTTTTCGAGCTCCAGAGAAAGCATGCAAAATCCAAAAAATAAAAAAGACCATGTGACTAGGCGGTTTTGTGGAGCGATGGTAATGCCCTCAAAGATGCTTAATATTATTGCAGCTGTACGCAAACAGGATGTACGAAAAGGTTTGGCAGCTTTGCCCGAAGGGTGAAGAACTGGCAGCCATAGCAAGGTTTAGTCCTGCACTTGAACTCCTCAGACGGTGTTTTAACTATACATGGGTGCAACATGTTAGCGCTTGGCAGCATGCAAGACAACTCCGTATGGACAGAAGGAACAGTGCCACGGCAGCTACAAGGCGTCTCACAACACTGGCATGATGAGCAGCGCTGCCAGTGGCGTTGCAAATGTCGCACCTCGATGGTGCATGAGATGCGATTGAAAAGAAACCATTGGCATTAGTCAGCGCCCAGTGAAATATTAGATAATGTTACCTCGATGTTTAGTGCTGCTCAGACAAGCGCAAGCGCATACACACAGCAGCTCAGCAGGAACGCTAGAGCACTTACAGTGTGTGTGCGCACAATGTTCATGCCACCAGCTGAAGGCAGAACATTGCCCTGGCTCCGATACGGAGAAGACTGAGCATTGCATTGATGGTGCGTCCACTTCGCTTCGTCGTTTTTGCAGCCAAATGCACTCCGCGTCTCTCGGAACCCTCTAACCCTCTCTGCACGCAAGCCGTGTATGCACCGTTGACAGGGTACGAATAACCACGCCTACGCCAACAGTGCCGCCATTGGCATGAATGCGAACACACCTTGAGTGTCCCTATAATAGCTATCACAATAATAGGCCATAAGTGATGAACACAACCATATTGGCTATTGGCAAAGCAACACGCCTACAGACACTATGAGACCACAAAAGAGGACGACAAAGAGCACGGCAACTCCTGAGACTCTATCACTGTTTCTGCTATTAAAAGACTTCATAAATGGTGAGGAGGCTAAAACAGTGGATGGCAACGCATCTGAGAAGATGGTCAAGACCTTTGCATCGAAGCAGAACCACTGCTTTTCCCTAAAGCCTGTTCGTACAATCTATCTGCATGCAACGCAAATTATTAATTTGAAACTTGTGTGGGGGTATAAACATTGCTGCGCGACTACCTTCTCAGATGTCACATGCTTTCTTAGGATTTTAGAAAAACGAAACTGACAATGGCTATCTTCATGGAAACATTGAATATTTCTCAATACACACCACAACTTCTCAACTGAAGATTTTGCATTTAAACCAATACTTTAATGTTAACTAACCTGTTAATTTGGCTGCTCCCAAAAAGTTTTGAGTTGCTCAAGGGAACACTGAACAATGTTTAGTTGGTTGCATTTGTGTAGCATGCACCTGCCTTTTTAAAAGCTTTGGCACAAGCTAGCTGAAACGTCCCAGTACTTGAAAACATTATTCCTTCTTTTATCGAAGTAGCAATATTGATACTGCAACTTTGGGGAAACGTACACCTACTGTTATAGTCCCTTTTATTGTTGTATTTGGAGAATGCAATAAAACTAAAAAACACATAACTATCACAAGGAAACATGATTCACATCTGCCTTAGATGTCAATCTGCTCACTAGAGTTTTAGATGCTATGACTTGGTTCCAAATAGTTTAGAACATTCATTCTTGCTTTACTGGACCTTCTGATACATACAGTTCTTTCATTATGCCAGTCTCTTTCATGCGACACAGCATTAATAAATAGTTCACTTCCAGACAGCATACATGATATGACTGCAAAATATTAGCTGTGCAAGAGAACTGATTGCATATAACTTGAATTTAGCATGGCAAAATACATATATACAGCCAAGGTCTTCACAACATCAATCCATCAATAAAAACTTATGGCAGCCTTACATGACTGTGCAGAATCAGAGATAAAAAACAAGTGAAGCTGTCGCACCTTTCCGCCAAAGAGGATCATGCCACCATGGCAAACTGCGCCACCTGGACACAATTTCATTCCTATGACAAATGTTGCTCATGTAATCCCTTCTCTGCTGCCATCACCCAGAGCACCTCACTCTTATTACCATGCTTAATTGGACATTGCTGTTTTCATAAAGCAATTTTCAATTGGCTCATAGCACTATGACTGTGCACAATTGCAGCTCAAAGCTTGTATTCCCCTGCTTATAGCATAAATTAATTTCACTTCTTTTTACAGCATTTGGGCCCTGCAGTGCTTTGTTAATTTCTTAATCAGCCAATACACTTGACATTTTTCCTGTAGATATTCCCGCAGTTTCATTCTAATCCACCTTTTAATTTTCATAATGCTATCATTTTGGTATCTCTATAATATGTGTGCTGCACACTTATTAGTTCAGCTTTGATAATTTTTTTTGCAGCTCCCCCAATTCTACCACATCTTTGTAACTTCTTCAGTATGTCCTGCAATGCACCCACTCGACTACTTCAAAGTTTCATTTCGATTTGTCTTGTTATTTTGCAGAGATTGAAACGTCATGGCAAGTGCTATTTGAAATTAACAAGACTCGACAATTTTTGTACTTCCCAGCAATTGTAAGAAGCCAACTACACCGAAATTTCACTTTGGCTAAATTGGTTATTAGATGAGTAGTCTATACACTGAAGCAATCCTTGCAAAACTGCAGTGCTGCTAACTGTACAATTTTCTTATTAGTAGCCTTTAAACAGCACCTTAGAAGACAATGCATATACCTGGTGGTTAGCAGATGTGATGAAAGTCCCAGCATGCTGCCTCTGAGATTTTGCAGCGCGCTGCCTAATCTTGGAGGTCATGCCGAGGAGCTGTGTTCTTAGCCATGTGTCGCTTCAGGTGAGCAGTATTTGCAGCGTTTGTTTTTTTCCTCCCGAATTTTGGAACCAAAAACGTCTATTTTTGCAAGCATTTCGTAATTCATCCTCTCGTATTTCAAAATTAAATTTTGCACGGAGGCTGCTATCTACCCTTTCTGAAACTAGTCTTTTTACGCAGTCCACAATTTCGTTGCAATTGGCCTTTAACGCACACTTTTATAATTTTGCCTGAATATCGTACACAATGTGTTTTCTGTATCACTGCCAAGGTTCATCCTTAACTGACTCTTGCACTTGGTGTGGATACTTGCTTGGCACACACCTCTTGAAATACTTTTTTATGAATGCTCGTGACTGATTTTGCAAGAGAAAAAGGTCCTAAGAGCCATGTCCCTTTTCCTGTTAGAAAAAGTGACCTCAAAACTGGCCACAAATGCCCATTTATAGTATAAATCAGGCATTATATCTGTGTCATCAATATTCTTCCAGGTATGACCTCAATAAATTAGAGCACATGCAAAATTTACTTTAGGCAAAGCCTAGAATGAACAAGGACAAGAAAATAAGGAGATACAGACACACAGGGGTGGGACTGCCCAGTCATTTTGGAGCAATTTTTGGAGCAAGTAAAATTGCGTTTTGGAGCACACAAAATTGTCTTTTTTGAGCAGCTTGAAGCACAATAAATTTCAGTTTGGAGCAATTTGGAACAGATAAATACTCATTTTGAAGCAGTTTGGAGCAGGCCAATTTGAATTTTGGAGTAATAATGGAATATGACAGCGCACTTTGAAACCATGACGAAACACCGAATAAACCAAACCGAAGCGCGAGGTAGAAGCGCGCTTTGTAGCTATAGCGTACTAGAATATCGAAGAGTCGGTCGAGCGGCGGTGCGGCGCATGCTTTTCTGTAACGCCGAATATATCAATAGCACTACGATCAACCTATATATTCCCGCGCCGACGCTCGTGATGATAGCGGAAAATGTTCTCAAATGATGCGGTCCATTCAACGCAGTAACATAATATCTGGGTCGCCATATGTCACCGCAGACCCAGAGAGCCGCAATCAACTCTGGGCTGGTATAACATAAAACTATTGCAATATGTTTTTATTGCAATATAAAGTATATATGGACACTTAAGGCGCATTTCTTTCGTCGACGCCGCGATGTTCCGTATAAAGTCCAGGGGCGATAACAATATCGCCGCGCGCCATATGCTGTATGAGCGAGTGAAAGCGTGTGAGGGTGAGCCGACGATGGCAGCTCAATCTTGCACGCGCAAGGGAGGCAAGCAGTGATGAAGCACACTGTCTTCCGTTGTGCGCAAGGAACTGAGGGAAGGGAGGGGGGGGGGCAAGGTTCTACTTGGGCTGCTGCTGCATATGGCATGGCCGCGCGGGCCATATATTGAAAACGATGTGCGATGGGGACAGAGTGTGAGTGCTGATAACTTCATGTGCGCTCTGTTTTTGCCGCTTAGTTCACATTGAAGCGAGAGGCAGCACGATGGTCAATTCGCTCGCTGCTGCTGCTGCACTGCTCGGCCCACTCAACCATATTGTAGTACACTCTAAATAAAACTGCCCTGGCTGTTCCGGGAGTGGCCACGCGTGCGCCGGCCTTTTGCCGGAAGTGCCAAAAAAAGTCCAGTGTTATAAGTGCAAAAATTACGAGAAACTGCACAGGAGTTGCCATCGCGCAGTGTGCGGGTTGTGAACAGCGGCACTCTTTTTTTGAGGAACGATCCGCTCGCTGTTCGCAACCACTGCCGGAGCACACATGCTGCAGCCGTTCTGGCGCAGCGTGGTACAATTTCGGACAATTTTCTGTGTTTGGCGCAGTTTGACGCAGGAATTTGCGTTTGTATCAAAATGGCGCAATTGGCCCAGCAGTCCCACCCCTGGACACATCTCTAGCTCCCATCTATTCTTGTTAGCCAAGAATACCCTCATATGAAAGCATCTGCACAAGTGAAGTGAATATACGTATACTCTAAAGGAGTCTAATTAGTACTTCCCAATAATGTGCTTATTATAAAAACAACTCCTGACACACAATGGCCACCCAAGCTTACTATCTTTACTGCTTCAACAGCATTGCAGATTACTGAAATTTATCAAAGACTGGCCGACATTTGCAAACCCTGCATTAAAGCTAAAGAGGTTCACCACTGTTTCTCAATATTGCTGCGGTGCTTTCCTAGGCAATTATTCACACAACTACCTGTACAATCAACATAGCAGCAACCACAGAATAACAGCATGTGCGTTGCATTTGCTTTTCTTGCAATCTGCACTATGTTAGCCAAAGATTCTTCACAGATGTATGCCAATCTGACAACTGATACATCAAAGACAAGGACACTCTTTGGAAGTACTAAGGGTCCATCTGCTGGCTCATGGCCTCACTCAAATGCAGCAGCAATGCAGCAGAATTGCTGCTATGATTGAGCGTGGTCGTGGCTGGCTGGTCTTATTCATGGTGTCCACAAAGGTGTGTTGCAGCACCAAGACATTAGGCTTCACCGCCGCAACCATAAGCAGCAGCTGCTTCTACGTTGCTGCATTCGGGCGAGGCCTTGACTGGCTGGTCTTATTGATGGCTCCTATGCCGGCTGCATTGCAGCACCATGGCAGCACCCTGCTTTCATTGCTGAAGCCGTACAAACTCCTGGCTGACCTCCAATGTGGGGCCGGTATAATGCGGATTACTGCTTAAAAAAACTGCGCATATAAGTTGTTTTTTATTTGAATTATATATCCACAAGGTAACTTTTGTTTTATAATCAAAGATCATTACATTATAAGACCATTCGGGGTTCTGGCACATGTGTCGCGTTTACATTTCATATCAACCACGTCATTGCACACTGCCGCACGAAAACCTGTGACACTCCCTTTAACAGCTTCGCAGTAAAAGGAAGGTACACAAATGGTCGCTTTTGAAAGTACTACAACAACGAAAAACAGTGACATCCGTGTGCTGTTTTGTGGTCAAATTGAAAGAACCATGAATGATTGCATTAGAAAGCAGTGAAACAAGATCCAAAATCCCCGCTGCATTTTCTGACATGCAGCGCAGACTCTTGAATAAATCTATCATTGTAAGGGGGAACTACATCCATCCATTCCCCAAGATAACTGAAGCTAAAGAAGCAGCAAGTCTTGGCAACCACTGCATGTTTAAGGGAACTGCATTATCCATAACAGAGCTCGATTAAAAAAAATTTCAATGTATGTTAACTGCGCTTGCACTATTGATCCTCTATAAAATCACATCACAAGAATAATTACGGCTGAAAGCTAGCATTGCGAGTATGTATTCTTACTCTCTTGTCCCTACTCACCCTGTACTACTTTATTGAAATATCGTACTACCAACTCACTCAAGCTACTCTTATAAGAATTTTATGGGCCAAATGAAGCTGACATGTCCAATAGCAATTCTTGAAATTAATACCCTGTAAATGTTAAAACCTATAGAAATATGTAAGAACACTATTACTCTATAAGTGGCATCTGGAAGAGTGACAGCTTCATAACAACTATATCTTTTTTCTTTTCTTTAAAATCTTCCATTCCTGAAACTGGCCCATCAGACATCATATCACATTGTTGTTATCTCTGATTTGTGCAGGAGTAATGGAAAGCTTTCTGTTTACAGGCCAGTAGTCAACATGCTAAAAAATGGCATCACAGAGCTTCTTTCCCCTCACAGCTGAGACACAGGGCTGTGGAGCCAGAGCCCTGATCCCACCCTGAGGTAACTGACAAAAATTCAACAAAAAACGATACAGGGACATACCACTCTCCTAGAGAGCTTGTGCAGTGCAGTACCTCATGGGTCAGATGGGGCCTCCAGCATAGATAAGAGGAAATTGTCGATTGGGGTGTCCCCAATGAGCTTGAAGAAAAAGAGGTGCTCGAGGCACTTCAGGCCGATGCTGCGCAGGGCTGGAAGTCGCAAAAGCAGCTTGGCAAAGCGCCCTGGCTGGTCGGGGTACTGTTGCCGGCAGTGCTCCTCCAGGGCAGCGTATACTTTCTCCCTTAGGGCCTCGACTTGGGCAGTGCTGCGTAGACCCTTTGCCTCTGCATGATTGGCAAAAACAATTAGCCATTTCCAGTGCAATGGGCTTCCTCACAGTTACGGGTTGCTAAATTTGGAGAAGGAATGAGGATATCTGTGCCCAATTGTACTGGTTTCAGTCGTACATTCTAATTTTCTTCGTTTACTTTTTACATTGTAGGTGAGAAAACATTATTGAAACATTATTGTATACTATGGGAGAACCAAAACATCTTAAGAGGACCATACCAAGAAAGCTTTATTTATGTTGCCATGGCCACATTTAGACCAAGCCAAGTTCAAGACAAGCCAAAGTTTTCATAACCCACGATTCTCATAGAGTCACAGTGCCCCTAAAAGGACTCGCACAGTCAGCAATGCCCGATTTCCCTAAAAGTAGTATTGTGAGAAGCTTTATGGCCACTCATAAGTAGGCTTAAAGAGAGGAAAAGAGTTGCGAGAGGATGCAGGGACATGAGGGTTCCTCAGCACTCTATGAAGGCTGGTATGGTTCCCATACCAATCCCCTAATCTTGGTAATAGTCACTAATTTGTTATTTCATAAGTGTAATCAACCATCCCAGCTTAGGCTAATACTACCCTTTAGTGTCCATTTGAGATTTAGAATGAAGAATGTTCTGCTATTAGCTTTTGATGCAAAGTGCGTTTCTTTAGTGTGGCAAGGTTTTTCCATTTCTGGGAGCTCTGACTGCAAGAGGGCATGCATGTCTTACCATGTTTAATGTAGTGATGTCTACACCATACAGCCCCTTTGCTCATCACATTTAAATTTCAAGGAAAGCACGTTGCCTTCACCTTCACTTGTTAAAGGGGCCCTAAAAAGATTTGAACAGACTAAATGAACAAGCACAATGTGTAAATTATATGGCTGTAATGATATCTGCACAATATTGCATGTTACTGGGAGCCCAAGAAATAAAATCGAGAGAAAGTGAGAGAGCGCTGCCTCTCCAATGCTGGCATAACTATCCTTGATCAGACACGTTGATGTCAGCTACATTTCTGCGATAGTCAAATCCTCCACTTGCTAAAGGGCCGATCATTGATGAGCTAATCACAGCATGACATATTGATTTTTTTTACTGTCCTGCTTCTGGCACTATATGTTTAATACTAACTGATAAAATCAACAAACAGAGGTAGTTGCATTGCAACTTATTCAGGGCTGGAGAAAATTACACTATCTGCGACTAGCATATGCTTACATCTGCTTTCGTTCTTGGTGAAAAAGCAATGCCACTGACCGTCTTTCAGCATATAATTTCACTTTTCATTGAAAGGGTCCTGAAACACCCCTCGGGCTTGGCTTGGTGAAATAAACACAGTCCACGGATAGCATACACTGCTGTGAACATCTCAGCCAAATTTTGCGGTCATGCGCGGCGCGTGGAGCTCGCAAGCGGAGCACGAAGTCACCTTTTTCTCAAACGCTCTCTTTTCGACCGAAGCCTGCGCCTCACTCTTTTCTGGATGCTTTATTTCATAATATAGCAGATTTCCATACGCGGCTGCTATTGGCCAACAGCTGACATCAATCAAGAAGGGTGTTTGGATCAGTGTGCTTCTTCCTACTGTTACTGGGTATACTGTTACTGGGTATATTTATTGATGCAGTTTAATAAAGAGGCTGAAGTAAGCGAAAATCTGCTTTCGAATTTTGATAATAATTGCATACTTCTGGAAGAAGCCAACTTCATCTGCTCACGCTCAGTCGTGGCCACCCGCATAGAAATTTCACTTTGGCCACCCTGTTTATTGGTGTCATAGCCATTGGGTCTTGCTAATTTTGACTAGTTTTGAACACTCAACTAGCCTTGAACCATGCGAAACTTAAAGGTCAGACCACACGCACGCTAGCCAGCGTGCGCTCACTCCTGGTTGCTCCTGGTTAGACGCCTTAGCAGACTTCTCTTTGTATTCAGCTATTGATAGTGCTTCAAAAATGCGCAAGTTGGATGTGGCTATTATCCATCGGTCAAGCTGGTGCAGGACAAAGCCGGTCCGCACCACGTAGCACGGCCAGACTGGAGCATATGAGCGCGGGCACGCACTTAAGCCCTGTCATGCACAAAGAAAATGCTGCACATACACACTACGGTTGCATGTAGCTGCGGTCTGCTATGTAGAGTAGCTACTGCGGCCACTGCGATGAGTCCTCTCACTGAGCGCACTGCGACTCGCTGAGGACTACCACGTGTGACGCCTCGTAGGCGTCAAAATCGCACGCAGTAGAGTCTACGTGAACATCCAAAATCAAATTTGAACTGCACACCACAGTGACGTTCAGTTAAGCGGAGCGTTGTGGGCATGCCCCGCTCTGCCGTAGCCTTCGCAGTGCAAGTCATTGAAGAAGGAGCGGAAGCACCGTGTAGGTTTTTATTGCCAATAACTCCGCTTCTGCTGAATGCATCAAAGTATTTTCGAAATATTCTACTTTACCTTCAGATTCATTTCTTGACTTCGATAAAAAGTGGTTTAGGGCCTCTTTAAGGCATTGCTGAATATTAAGAATTTGTGTTTATATTTTTCTTCAGCAACTTTAAGCCCATAGTCACTACCACATGAAAGTGCTTGTGCAAAGTGAGAAGACAGACATCCGATTGTGGGAACTCGTCATGACCAGATGTGGGATGCGATACTTACGGACAAAGTTCTGTAGCAATGGAGGGAAAGCTATAAAGGCAAAGCACACACAAGTAAGAGTGCTGCTGCAAGAAGTCCCACATTCTCATCTGCGTTAGATAGGCTAGCGAAGAGGAGACAGACATTGTATTTACAATAGCGAAATAAGACAAAATATATCAGTAAGTGTTAAATTTGATTCAATTTTCTGCTTTTGAATTTCAAGTTTGGGCAAATGTGATACCCTCACATGTGCAAGCTATGCTGTTAAATGCTGACGGAATACTTGGCAAAGCAAAACATGCACAGAAGCTCCACCCTTGTAGTTTTCCCTTCCTTGCCACAGAAAGTAGCCTGCAAGTATAGAAAGTTTAGCCTGCCTGTACTCTATAACCGTGTATGAAACACAGGATATGTATGTGCGTATCCAGCAGCAGCAGAACCGATATTGACGCTTTGTTCAACCACAACACATCACAAAAAAGAGTTTGTGTTGCAAGAGTGTTCTTATCGAACGAAGAAAAGAAAGGGGGAGCGGGTGGCACTATACGTTTATAATTTTTATCAAGGTCTTTGCACCAGCAGCTGTTGGCACAATATGGTAACTGTAACTGCAGTTGAACTCAGTGTCACAAAATGGCACTATTCCTCGTGTCTACATTTTATTGCAATGCAATTATATGGACACTCCAGGCAAATTTGTGCCGTTGCCATGATGTTTCAGATATATATATATAAGTATATATATTTAAATTAATAAATATAAATAACATTGCCCACCGGCCAGATTCGAACAAAGCACGTCTAGCATAGAAGCCAGATACTCCAATCATTAGAACATCCTCAATTCCTGCATGCAAGAGACGTTTTAAAGCTGCCAGGGCGGTGTTGTTTCTACCCAGAAGAGCTGTCTTGAGTAATGCATCGCATCAATATGTCGCACCCGCGTATCATTTGAACACAGTTCGAGAAGTCAAGAAATGGGTGGATTATTCCAAGTTATAACCACAAATAAACTTTCAGAACAGCTATAAAGTAAGTGTTGTTAAAGGTGAAATTACATGTTAAAATGAAGGCAATAAGAGCAGGAAAAATCAATATTCATTAATTGAAAAGCACTAAAAAAAAGGAAAAGATACCAATTTTACAAGGCATTCGGTTGGACTCCACGAGAAATTTGTGGACTGTGGAGCAAACATCCCTTCGTCTGAATCACAGAGTAGGGGTGCCAAACGAATGTGTCCAAGTGAAACACTAAACCTTGATATCGCTGTCAACGCTTTGTCCTTCAGGCGAAACTGCCACTTTTTATTCTGTTAGGTTATAAATAAAAATATGTACAAGAACACACTAAAACTATCACTGTACTAGCACCATGCATATGACAAAAAAACAGAAAAATGACAGAAAAGTGATACTGCATATTGGCATAAGAACTAGTATGGGCTGGTAACTCTTGGATTACCTTCATTGGAAGCTATGTTGAGTACGCAGGGAGAAGGCAGTGCTGACCAGATTTCTGTGCTCCACCACTCAGTCACTTTTGTCTAGACCAAAAGCTTTCACGGGAGAATGTTCGCTAATGAGTCCCCATGCTACTGTCAGTACAAAACAATTTTTATTTGGTCAAGAGTGCTTCAGGGTCCTTTTGAAACCATCCACATATTGACTACTTGTTTTAACTTCTGTTAAGGATTGGGAATCTTAAATATGAGCTATTCATCCTGAAATTGAATAAAACTAAAGTGCATTTGATTCACTATTACTGAGTATTGAATATCTGCACAAGCCTAATTAATAAACAGGACCAGCTTTTCCACAGAATCCCATCTTACATAAGGGAAACAACATAGAACAACACTCCAATTAAGCACCAAATTGTTATACATAATTACCCAGTTTCACAACACATTAGCAGCCATAAAAAAAGAATGGCAGAATAATCACATTCAACATAGCAAGGTTGCATGGCCATTAGTTTAAATGTGGGATGTATTTAAAATAGTACACATATATTAATATAAAATGTCACCTTTTTTTTTATTCGGATATTCGCCAGGCAGAAATATTTGTAGTAGTTGCATACAAACTATTGTTTACTAAGTTACTTCGTCTCTCGCTATCGTGAACATGTGCCTCTATACTGCTCCACAGTTACACGTTTTATTTACTTAGCAGAAAGTCACTGACTGCCCTTTAGGTAAGTCCTCAGGCATGGATTAGTTGGAATAACTAAAGAAATCCTACCAATAGCCGTCATGTTTTGGCGACTGTCACAATAGCCATGAAAACTGGGCCAGTATTTTGCAGCGATACCTTTTCCCAATGCCTTTCGGCGCTTTTCGCGTTTGTGAGTGGCCGCTTTTGAAGCTTCGCCCGTGGCGGAGCGTCACTTGACCACTCACGAACACGAAGACCTCCAAATGCCATTGACATCGGGAAAAGGCATTGCTACAAAATGCAGGCCCAGGTGTGTATTTCAAGAAGTAGAAGGAAAGAGTAGGCACCACTTTTGAGAATATCTGACTCGGGTGGTAATCATGATAGCCTTATCTAGCAACTGGGCTGGTTTTAGGTTAAATCTAAGTGCAATATCATACTAATGAGCTGTGTATGACAACAGTGAATTCAAGTTTGGGAAGCTACAATGACTAACTCACAAACGCTTTATTGGTACATGCATGGCTACATGCCATCAAAGGAAACAAATGTGCATGGCGTAACCTATCAGAGAATGTTGCTGGCTTTTGCTTTTCTCTCTCACACACACACACACACACACACAGGCAAATAGTGCCATAGTAGTGTAATCTTAAACCAGCAAATTATACACAGCATGTTTTAGTTCACATCAATTTCTGCAGAAAGCGCCACACCATATCACAAGTAATGGTGATGTTAATAGCAGTAACACAGTGCTAAAATGCAAGCTGTGTTGCCACAGCAACACATATTAATGATGGACAGCCACTGTAATCAATGGCGATTACTATTGTTACTGTGCTCACCCCCCATGTACAGGCATTATTCACCATAACACCCAACTCTCCCTGACAAACAATTCAGCAGCTCACTTTTGTTTTATCACTAAATTAGGAGCTAGTCCAACAGCAAAAGCTATCTGCAGTAATATGCTACAAAGAGACAGAGAGATAAATGAGATGGGAAAGGCAGGGAGGTTAACCGGAAGGTGAATATCCAGTTTGCTACCCTGCACTGGGGAAGGGGTAAGGGGAGACAGAAAGATAAAGAAAAATGCACACACATAGAGAAAGAGGGAGATCAGAAACACACACACACACACACACACACGCACACACGCACGCACGCACGTACACACACACACACACACGCACACGCACGCACACGCACACGCACACACAAAGGAACTCGTGAGTGTCACAGTCGTTCAAGCAGGTCGCTTGTCCGGAGGAACCTCAGCAGCGCGCTCATCGCCTTCTCGTGTGAAGACCTTCTGGTCTTCACAATATGCTACAAGCTGGCCACAGTAACTACTATCCGTGAAACACCAGGTTCACTCATGCTCATGTGACCGTCGTTTACAGGACAGCACAGATGATACAAATCACACACAAAAAAAATCAATTCTTGTGGCTCTCTCATGGCATGCACCCAATAAAGAATGATGGGAAGTGCAATGCTACAGATCAATGCCTTGCCATTTATGTGAAAAGTGGTTCCACTCCTAACAGCATCACTATACAAATCCAGCTTTCCTTGAGCAGAGATTGCAATATTGCTTAGCGATGTCAAACGAACCAGCAACCACTCCAGCATTAAAAACTTCACTGCTTCTACTAGGTACTGAGGCCTGAGCACTAAGGCAAGCTGGGCATCAAGGTAGACCTCTAATAGCACACAATTTCCCACATCCCATACAGCCATGATCAAGACTGCCTTCATGGGCCATACCTTTGCTGATCCAGAGTAATATTTTGTATAAACATTTTGTAGACCTGCACAGTAGCAGGAAGAAACAGTGTTTGCTTTCCTGAAAAGAACTTCACAGATCAGCAGGTTCCCACTCTGGATATGCGTGCTGTGCGTCCAAATGTGATTCTGTTACCCAGGTGAAAGCCAGGCATTTCTTGATTCTGAATACTGAAATTTTTCTTCTCTCTGTGTGTGTACATGTGGGTGCCCAGGCTTGTTGCCCGTCATATTTGCAATTCCCAAGTTTGTGATGACTTTGAAAATACCTGCACTTAGTGTGCAAACTGCCAAAACTTAGTGTGCAGGGCCACTGTTTGCCAATCGGAATTAAAGTACAGAAAATAACAGTCACTGCGGTTTACATTTCTGCATATTTTATGACTTGAAGATCTAAAGAACTAAGTGACAGTGCCGGACATCTACATTTAACCCATGTGAAAACAGAATCTGGAGAAGTGTTACACCACTGTTATATGGACAACGCTCATCAGGTTGACCTACACCCACCATGGTTGCTTAGTGGCTATGGTGTTGGGCTGCTAAGCACGAGGTCGCAGGATCAAATCCCAGCCACGGTGGCCGCATTTCGATGGGGGCGAAATGCGAAAACACCCATGTACATATCATGGGTGTTTGGCACGTATGAAATCATATCATGGTTTTGGCACGTAAAACCCCATAATTCGAATTTATATTAATCAGGTTGAGCTACATTTAAATTTTCTAGCATGATTAAAGAAACACACTGCTACAAAGTTTAACTCTGCTCCTTGAGATGTTGATTCTGGTTGATTTCCTGTGTATATTTCCTTCTAGCAGATGTTGCTAGATGCAGTGGAAACAGAAAGCTGTAGTTGAAAAATATGTATTTGATATGTAAAACCAGTGCAGAGTTACCGGTAACTTTATCAGAAAAACACAATTTATTCAGCTTCAAATTTCATGTGTGTAGCAAATGAAAGTACAGATTTGCAAATTTATGTACCATGTTAAGCAAAAACTTCATTGTGATACATTGATGTGTTTATTCTTTTTTTTTTTTGAGCTTTATTGTGAAGACATTTTGTATATTGCATGTGCCAACTAAACCTGAGGGTGTCAACAACAGCCTCCAATCATGATTGATGAAGCATAGTTGAACTGAGCAGAAGTGAAGTTAAGCATGCTAGGAGATGACGATGGAGCAATGCTTAATAGTGATTTAAGCACACTCAAAAGTGCATTTGTGTCAGGGGTATTAAACAGCAGAAAATATGTGATTGTTGTTAATTAAAACAGAATGCTTAGCTGTGGAAGATCAAGACAAGCAAAGGAAAATGGAAGGTGCTGCTTACCAGGATTAAAAAGGACCACAGCACGCAGGCAGCCAAGCTCAGTGCGGTCCATTTTCATCTCGCGCATCTTGGCCACCAATTCAGTGAGGACCCGGTCGAAGATGGCTCCAACACCAGCGCTGTGAGCACTATGCCGCTGCACTACGAGGCCCGTTGCCAGCACAATGCCATCACGCACATCTATGGACCGGTGCGAAAAGGCAGCAATGAGCAGCTCATTCCAGCCAGCCTTAAGCAACACCATGCGGTCCTCGAGGGGAAGCTCCTCAAAATGTGGAATGTGCTTGGCCCACTGGACCAATTGATGAAGCTGGCGGTCAGCCGCTTGGCAAATGCTGCTCACAGGGTCCTGCTGTTGGGCACTCTCTGACAGGGTGCCAGTGTGTGGCTCAACTCGCAACTCAGCCTCAAGTATGCGTTCCAGGGGCATCTCGGGCGGTGCTCCACCGCTTGTGCTCTCCACTTCACTGTCAGCACGGTCCTTTGTGCGCTGTCGTTCCTCTTGCACTGCCTCCCGCTTCATGCCACAAGAGAGGCACTTCTGGTAGCGACAGTACTGACACCGGTTGCGCTGCCGCTTGTCTATGACACAATTGCGCTCCTCTCGGCAAGCATACGTCAAGTCTTTCCGTACTGTGCGCTTGAAAAAGCCCTTGCATCCTTCACAGCTGCACACAGAAGAATGCTACATAAGCCAACTACAAGCACCACTAGCTCAAATGAGCAAATGAAAAATGGTGACCATACAGAAATAACAGCAAGGCTCGTGAGAAAGAAAACAAAACAACAACAAAAATGTATGCACAGACCATCAATGTACCACCTATAAATTTCACACAGCGCTCCATTTTCAATGTCAAGTGTCTACTGAGCAATACTTGCACCAATTTTTGCTATCACGTAAACAGTAAACAAAAACATCAAGAAAAATAAAAACTAATAAAATATGTCATATGAAACACACAATAAACCCAGCAAAAGGAGTAATAAAGTGGCTTTAAAATATTTCCATTGCTACTGCAAATGAGAACTTTGTAGGTAACTGACGCTAATTTACCAATGCAAGTTAGAACAATATACAGATGAGATTTAATGGGCTCAAGCTCCTTTTCTTTGCATGACAAAGCATTCAGATTCATTAACTGCAGCTGTGCTGTCTGGTTAGACCCTTGGCAATTTTGTGCTAGAACCTCATCTCTCACATTGAATATTATTTATCTTGTGGCTAAACAGCGCAAGAAATATGTACATGTTAAGCACCTTGTTTTGTCCTTTTTTCCCATGTGTGTTTTCTTGCGCTGTTTAGCCACAATGAACTAATTGCGATTAACTCAACTTTCAATATTTATCTCCCAAAGCTGTGATACTGCAATCGAATGTTCACTCAACAAAAAGTTACAGGCCTGCGCTGCACACGCAGCACAGTCACAGCATAAGCTGGTTGAGCGGCGTAAGAGTAGCTCAAATTTCGGCACCACCCACAACAAGGTCTTCGCGGCAAAGTGTCTTCGCCTCGATTTTGACGAGAACGATCTGAACGGTCCGCCCTGCGACGGCGAGCTGCGGTTGTGATGCTCTCTGCACAGCAGTTTGCTGAGCCCGATGATGCCTGGTTGTAGCCGCGCACGTAGCTCTACGATTCGCTTCTTGAGCAGCGGTTCATACCTTGGGATTAGACGCAATAACATGTACCAAAGAGGTACCCAGAATATGTGGCGCACATCTAACGTCGGGATAGCGTTGATTGCGCGTCTTGTCTGAATCGCATCTTGTCGCATGCGGCGGTTGCAGGCACATTAACTAAATGGCGCCACCATACTGTCGGAGGCTCGGGTCGTCTGCGCCTGCGCGTAGGCGCAGGGCGCGTATAAAGGGAATATTTTTTCTGCCTGATAGCAAGCGCTTGCGTGGCTCAGTGGTAAAGTATCCAACTCCCACGCAGCGGGCGTGGGTTCGATCCTGGCGGCGAGCGGGTACTTTTTTTCGCATTTCCGGCGATAGCGGCGGCATCATCGAGACCAAAAATGGCTATTGGAATGAGCCCATAACCCCCAGCTTACGCTGTAAAAGTCTTAAAATACAGCAGGGTATGTGTAATAAGCACAATGCTATTAAAGATAAAACTTCATACATCATAAAAACAATATGTGACGGTCTACAATTTGCTACATGTTGTCTACTTTCTTATGAGTAATAAGTGCAACAGTTTTGTGAAATGCCACCTATATGAGCCTTTCTGTAAACTGAAATAAACCAATAGTTTCAATGTAGGCTACAGCTATTGTAGACAAGCAATATGAAGTTGCCAATAGCATTTTAAATACCACGTTTCCCACAAGATCTAACTTTGACTCATCCTTTGCTTGAAAGCCACAAGGATTCAAAAGTACGAACACCATTATTGTGAAGCACCGTATTTGCATTGTAGTTCAGACTGGACAAATTCTGAAACATAATTGAGTAGCATAAACCAATTATAGATTGTGGTCGCTAAATATTTTGCTGCATACATTTAGCTTGCAATGTGCGCTATTCTTCTGCCCTGTTTATTCTTTCTTCGAAATGGTCATCATTAGCCTATATTAGGTGGCCACTTTTAATTGTACTAGCAGCATGTCTTTTGCGACGAATACTAATGGTATGTTTGGTGTAAAGGTAAGCATAATATGGTCCTGCATTTTTTTTTTTTTTTTTTTTGCACAGGCTGCTTTTTACTTACAATTTCTAGTCCAGCATGCTGAAAGAGGCACTTCTAGCTGGCAACCAAGTGGAAACTGAAAGCACACACGGACTACCTACTTGTGTGTACACACAGTCTCAAGCTTGTAGCCAATATAACGCGAATGCACATGAAATCACTCGCCTGTACACGCCATAGTGCTTTCCCGAAGCCCGATCTCCGCAAATGGAGCAGAGGTGCTTGGAGCCGCTCAGCGGGTGGTTGGGAGGATAGCGCGTGGTTTGTTGCTGCTGTTGCTGCTGCGGAGTGGCCGGTGGTCCGTTGTTCAGCTGACGACCGTCCAACGGTGATCGACTAGCCGAGGGTGCGCCGTAGCCGCTCAGCAGGAAAGACGGCTGCGGCGGAAGGCTGCTTGAGACCCCGTTGGAGGCCCCGCCGTTCAAGCCCGGCGCTGCGCGGATGCCCGGGGGAGAAATATCAGGAGGCTGCAGCGGCCGCATCGGCCACGAGGCCGCAGGCCCCGCAGAGCCGTACAACAGAGCAGTTACAGAAAGCTTGGGCCGCTCCTTCTTGTACATGCTGCCGACGGCAACAGGTGCGCACACGAGAACCGGCTGCCGCGCTCCGTACCGCTACCTGATCGTATACTAAACGGCCGCTGGGGAGGCGCCACGAAGCGGCCTTGGCCGCGAGCACACGTCGACGACGCTCGGGTTCGACCTTGAGACCCGGGTTCACGAGATCACAACCGCGAGTCAACCACAAAAGTTCTGTGATCACTAGTGGCGGATGAGTGGCAGCCTGCCGCAGGCACCGGGGAAGCGCAGTGACGCACCTCGGGACCAGTCGGTTGTCCTTGAGTGGCGACCGTGTACAGGTAGTACAGCCGACCCTCGCTGCGCAGCTGTCCGGACTCTCTCCCCCGTGGGAGGAACGCCAAAGGTGACGAACGCAACGGCGCCCCGGGAGCGAGCACCGCGCGTCTTTGACTCCTCGACCGTGAATACGCGCGGCAGCAACGCGCTGCAGAGCGAGGCAGGCTTGTTGAGCATAGCGCCACGAACAGGCGCCCGCACATTCTCTGCGCACGCGATCGCGCGCTCGTGTTGCAAAAACTCCCGTTTGCCTGAGGGCGCGCGACAGCAATACTGTATCCCAGCAGATAGGAATGAAAGGGTATCCATGCAAATGACTGGAGTTTCTGCTATTGAGGGTATGAGCGAGTTCGCGTTAGCACTTGCTGCTTGACGTCAATGTGCGTGCGCTAACTCGCAGCTTCTGAATTTCGCGACAGCAAGCTTAAATGCTGTATGCACACACCATCGCCGCAATCAGCAGCGGTAAGTGATGTTACTCCAAACGCTTTTGATAAACAATAAACGGCCGCCCTTGAAGGACATCAGCCCGACACTGGGTCAGTGAACCTAATAACAACAGGGAAAAGCGCGTCTGCTGCATGTGCTGAATGTGAGCGGCGTGCGCGATCTCACCTCGTTCCTGGGTGGCCATGGGCTTGGGTCGAGCTCAATCCGTAAACATATTCGTTTTGAAAATCCTGATCAAAGTCACAGGTTATTTGGTTGCAGTGACCAGTCGACGGCACCAAAGCGGAATTCTGGGTCGTTGTGGCGCCATCTGGGGAATGTGTAGTGACATATAGGAGGCTATGGTAGTGAGATAGTGTGCCAGTGCGAGCATGAGCCTGCAGTTCGATGTTCCGTGGCCTAGGTGCGGCCGCGGCATGCCGCTTACGTCGGCAGTGCGTGTGCGTTGCTCAGTTGTGTTGGTTCTTTATTCTATGGTTGTAGTGTGTTTTGTGTTCGGAGGCGTCTTTGTGTTAGGTCCTCGTGTTGGCCTTGTAACCGTTACAATTTTGGCCGCTGTTGTGTTTGTGAGGCCCACATGGAAACGACTTGCAAATGTGATACTGAACTGCGGCGATGTCAAGACGACGCTGATGACGGCTTCCAGTGAGTGCGTAACGCCCATGATTCGACGTGTTAGGTTTGTTAGTGCTTTGCAGTCAGCAAAAGTAAAATGGCTCATCATTGCTTCAGCAATAATATTGCTCATCGAAACTACTGGACTGTACACAATGTGTTGGGAAAAGCCCTACGCGCAATTCACCTATCCACTAGAGGTGGATGCACGCGAACTCCTACGTGCTCTCGAGGATGGTCACGCGCCTGCTGCGCGGCCTATCAACTCCTGCGAACGCTACCGCTTCAAAATTCGCAACGACCGCAAGTGCGCGGAAGTGAACGGCACTGTGCGCCTGCTTTTGCTTGTGAAGTCCGCTCTGCAACACAGATCGCAGCGAGATGCCATCCGTCTGAGCTGGGGCTTCGAGTCCCGATTTTCAGACGTCGTTATACGGCGCGTTTTTATGCTTGGTACTGGGGAGCCGGAAACGCAAGACGAAGTTGACGCTGAGTATGCCCGTCATAAAGACCTCGTTCAGGCAGATTTCATTGACTCTTATTACAACAACACTATCAAAACAATGTTGGGGTTCCGATGGGCATTTCAGCACTGTCGGAAAGCTGAATTCGTCTTGTTTGTAGACGATGACTACTACGTTTCTGTGAAGAATCTTCTCAAATTTATTAGAAATCCGTGGGGCCTGTCAGCGGTGGACTCCGAGGAGGAGAACACTCCCGCAACATTTGTTGGAGATGGACGTCTTTGGGCAGGCTTTGTGTTCGCCCGATCGCGACCGATGCGGCATCGTTGGAGCAAGTGGTATTTATCATTGGATGAGTACCCCTATTCACGATTTCCACCTTACGTGACAGCGGGTGCATTTGTACTATCCCAGCCAGCATTGGTGGATTTGTACCAAGTGGCTCAGTATACGCGCCCTTTTCGTTTTGACGACATATTTCTTGGGATTGTAGCACGAAAAGCCGGCCTGCGGCCTTTGCATAGCGACGCATTCCGCTTCTGGGGCCGGCCCGAGTACCCCGAAGACTTTGAAGGCTTGGTGGCTGCTCACGGCTTCAGCGATCCTGAACTATTAGTGCGTGTCTGGGAGCAGCAAAAGAGCCGTGGCCAGGCTTGATTACTTGTGTGGATATTTAGGTTTTCAAAGGGTCTCTATTCCTTAGTTCTGGACTCCGTTTAACTGTGACAATAAATTCTTGTTAGCTGTTTCGTTTACTGTTTCGTTTCCACTATCAACCCAGCAGGTGTCTACATGATGTCTAGAAGCAGCACTGAAGGCACATCATGCATATCTGGCATGTACGGCCGACCACAAAAGTTTACCGACCACGGGAACCCAGAAAATGGATTTCCAAGCAGCTTGTAACTGTAGCGAGCGTAAACAATATATCACAATGTTGTGCGCATATACTAGTAGAGGCTGGAAATGCAAATACCAGGCTGCATTGTGAAGCTGCGGAGATATTTAGCTTTTTAGTGGATCCCATGGTCCGTAAACTTTTGTGGTCAGCTGTACAATGTCAGAGATGCACGAAAGTTGCTCATTGCTCTTGTGAGAAACGTGAACTTAAAGCAGTCTTGACACATATAAATACATTATATGTATGTAGCTTGAACTTTGCTTTGTTGACTTATTAAAAGTCATTTACTGCTACTATGGCATTTGCATGTGGTAGGAACAGGGTACAGAGAACAGGGTGCATGTGGTAGGTACAGGGCCAGATATTTTGTGACATGCACATGCCATGCAAATGCTAGAATCAAATTTTTTCAAAAAGAAAAAATTATTAGAGGATTCAGCCACAAGTTTTTTGTTCAATCTGTTGCGAACCTTTAGACTTCAAAATGTGTTGAAAATTTAAGTATAAAACACCTTGGCTTAGCTAAGGCCAAATGTAGACCTGAGGCCTTGTTTATAGTGACTCATTTCATTTTCCATTCATTTTGCCTTTCGTCATTGGCTCAGCTGCTGCCATTATTGCAAGGATCAGCCACTTGGTGTGATACACAATAAGAATGAAAAATGATATGGAACATTACAAGAACACTGGCCTACATTACATAAGGTCGTAAAGCTTGCTATGTCTGACACATTTACATGTTCAAATGTTGCTGTGTTTGTCTCATCACTGTTTCGTAATGCACTTTGCCATGTATTTGAGTACATTCACTTAGTTCCTTTATCAGCATATGTGGTACTTGTGCCTTGTGAAAGCACAACTTCGTAGTCATAAAAGAACCCTCTGAGAACGTGGACAGTGGCAGCCGAGATATGCTCATGCACTCGCTCGGGTTGAGTACCATGAATACACCAAACAGGATTGTGCATTATTTCACTGCCCTCATGGAACATATGTAGCAAACCCATTGTGTGATAGTCGATACGGGTTAGCTTCTTGCCTGTGTTGACACTTAACAGTTTCTCTGTACATGCCGCAAATGATCTGTGTGTAATTACGGAACATGCAATGGAATTTGTGTTGTGAACGTTAATCTTAGCGCCAGCCTGGTTCGTCCGTCTCGGCGCGTGTGCTGTAATTATTCATACAAGTGCTCTCTGAATATTTCTAAAGGTGAAAAAGCCGACATCACTTTTTTTTTAGGAGCTGCAGTCACTTGTGTACTTAGTATCATATCATTGACAGACATGGGCGTCGTCTATTTTCTCGTCCTGTTTCTCGCGCTGTTAGTGTGCTGCGAATCTGTATCAAGAAGTTTAAGTCAATATTCTGCAGTAGGTAGGACAGTCGCGTAGCCCCACGGCCAACATTAAAATACCTTGTTAGGAGTATGTTTGTTTAATAACAAAATCAAACGCTAAAATTTTGTATTCATAGTGGCAAGTGTAAAGTAAGAAGCTATCGAAACTATCCGCTAATAGCATACCTTTACTTCTACCTGCTTGACCACATTATCTTAAAAGTGAGGCTGAAAACCCCAGACAACCAAAAACATATGCAACTGGAGCAGGCACTATATGGTTCCTTTCCTGGAAATGAAAGTCAGCAGCCCAGTCTGGGGGGGGTTAAGCTAGTCATGTACTTAACCTATATTATACCAATGTTAGATCATGCTAACTGGAGCCATTTCAAACTAGATTATTTGGCCAAAATAAGAAAATGCAAGGAAAGCGTCAAGGTACAGTCTAATCTGGTATTCCCGAACCGATTGTATTAGCAAAACTTTATGCCTCCCTGAACTGCCTGCGTTAACCCAATGCTGAAAACAGCAGAAGCTGATTCCCTTTCTTGCTATTGAAAAGCTGCTAGAATCTCAATAACAGACTACTTATGTTCCGAGGGAAAATGAGGGGCACTGACAATATCTCTAAGCTTTTGTATGAGCTTTCACCTTGAACGAGAATGGAATAAAAATATTTACCTTTGCAAGCCTCAGAATCCAAGCATTCTCAAAATTTTGAGGAGCCACATTAAATTTTTGAGGTATAGACAATAAAAGGTGTGTCTAAATACAAGTACACATTTGAGTGGTTGAGTGGCCAGCTGCGAATGCAAAAGTGTCCATAGCTGCTACCTTGAGGTAACTGCTAGGTTGCACGTGTGTTTCTCCTATAGCCCATGTACCTGGCAAGGGGAATGGTTATACGTTGTCCCATTGCAGCATTGGCCTGTGCTTTTCCTTTTTTTTTTCAATAGGTGGTGACTAGCTGATTCCGTCTGTTTATGTATTTATCATTTGTGTGCATCTTATGTGCATGGTGTTTGTATCATGTTCTGCTTGTTATACCTGCAGTGATGCGAGCATCTTTTTTTTTATATATTGCACCGCAGTCATTTATTCAACTTTGTGTTGAAATGTACAAAATGTGGCCACCCAGTATTGGCCAGGACAGCCAGCAGGATTGGCAAAAAATATGATGCAGATCCAATGTACTTGCTTGAATCAACATGAGGCGAAGCTTTCATGCAACGGTCAGTTAAACTCTACAAAACTAACTGCAGTGTGTACAGTTGTCCTTATTTCACCCGATGCAACACATACTCATATGCAATGTTTGCTTATTCACCGCACAGGTCACATAATGTATCATAGCACGGTGAACTCGCTCAAACGTCGGCTCACTAAAACTTCGAACTAACCATGAGTCTGAGTTCGTGTGAGCCTGGCTGAGTAGAATTTTGGTGAATACGAGTAAGAGCAAGCTCGGTTGAGTAAACTTTTAGTGAATATTGTCAGGTGGTAGTCAGGGCAAGCTCATCTGAGTATAATTTCAGTGAATATGAGTCAAAGCAAGCTCGCCTGAGTAGAATTTTGATGTATATAAGTCAGAGCAAGCTCATCTGAGTATAATTTTGGTGAATACGAGTCAAAGCAAGCTCGGCAAGTAGATTTTTGGTGAATATGACTCGGTGCAAGCTCGCCTGAGTAGAATTTTGATGAATATAAGTCGGAGCAAGCTCATCCGAGTAGAATTTTGGTGAATATGAGTCAAAGCAAGCTCGGCAAGTATATTTTTGGTGAATATGACTCAGTGCAAGATCACCTGAATAGAATTTTGATGAATATAAGTCAGAGCAAGCTCGACTAAGCAGATTTTTGGTGAATATGACTCTGTGCAAGCTTGCCTGAGTAGAATCTTAGTGAATATTAGTCGGATCAAGCTCGACCGAGTTTAATTTTGGTGAATATGAGTCGGAGCAAGCTCGGATAAGTAGAATTTTGGTAAATATGACTCTGAGCAAGCTCGACAGAGTAATGATGGGATATGGTTGTACGAGTTTATGCAGTAATACATGTAAGTGCAGACTCATTAGCAACATTGCCTCCATCTTGATGGGTAATACCTATGCCTTGTGATGAGTCTGCACACTTTATGAGCTGTGGACATGCAAGACCCACCCACACTTGAAAAGATGCTATCATTCACACGAAGGAATGCAACCGGCTGACTTCACTGCACAATTTTGATCTGCTTTTGTTTAATGAGTTATCTACTGCTTATAAAAACAAGGTGTTTGCCTGCTTTTTGCATTATTGCATGTTTTTTACAGGAAGTAGAGACAGAGAAGCTAGAAGAGGCAAGGATGTTTATGGCGAAGTAGTTTCTTAGAGTACTGCAATATGATACAACCAGCATAAACAAAAGTAATTCGATGCACTGAAGTAAGCGAAATATGCAATTACCTTTTAATGTGAGGGTTAATACAGATGCAGTAAGGATACAAAGTCTGCAACACACTGAAGGTTTATTGGTTTTTGTGTGGGATAAAAATGATGCATAAAAAATAAGAAAAAAAAACTGTTTATATATTGCTTCGAAAACAAATTGATAATACTGTTTATTCCCAGTCAAAGCGTTAAATATGCTATTGTAGAACATTCATTACGATATATAGTTTGCACGTTCGCTTTGCGAGCTTGACAAGCAGTCGCGTCACGCAGCGGAAGTAACAGAACCTTGAAATGAGATAATTCATTGGGGAAAATGCGCATGAAAGCCCAAACCAACCGACTGCAACTAAATGGTTGCGCGTGACCTATTGACCGTAGCATTTGTCGGTAGTTGCATATTCTTTAAATTGTTTCGTCCGTAAAAGCATACCGCGCTAAAACTGTGGCGTTTTCGTATATCGCGAGCTGTCTCTACAACCATGACATTGGGACGACATCCGAAGGCCATGCCTTCCCGTGAGGGACACCTCGTAGTATTTACCAACTCGCAGCGTGTGTGAATAACGGAAAATCACGCAAAAGTACGTACTATGAGCAGTGTGGTCAACCAAGTTTATTGCGATAGCAATTATGTGGACACTTCAACCGGATTTCTGTCGTCGCCGTGAGGTTCCCTATAGATAAAATCTTCGCCGCGCGCCGTATGCCCGAGCGGAAGCGTGCGGGGACGCGCGCTATCACGGAGAGCGAACGCACTCAATCTCCCACGCGCAACCAAGGAAGCGGGAAGCCAGCGCCGGAGGGAGCGGGGGGGGGGGGGGGGGGGGGGCACTTCTACTCTGCCAACAACCGCGCTCGTCGCTCGCCCGCACCGTCTCTTATCTCCACACGGCTCTGACCTTTATGCGCCGTGCATTCGCCGCTCAGTTTCCGTTGGAGCGATAGACCGCACGTACCTTCGCCGCTGCGGCGTATGCGCTTGCTGCCAGCGTTTTGACAGTCGTTGTCTGCAGTCATTCAGTGTGATCTATTCATGTTTGTTTGTGCGCGCTCACACCACGCTTGTTCATTCAGTTAGTAATAGTCGGGCCACATTTTCCAACGCGCGCTACACATGCAATGCTGCCCAGATCGGCAGTGCAGCGCTACAGGTGTGTCCCATTCGCACGCGCTGCCCACGGGAAGCGCTTCTCATCAACACCACCGTTTCATACGCGCCTTCTCGTGGTCATCGAGTCTCTCTTCATGTCGGTCTACTTACGCCGCAGCACACCTGCTTACTTAATCAGCTCATGTTTACTACAATTCATATTGCTACCAAAGCCGCTCACCTTACTTCGTAGGACATTGCTGCGTTGCTATCGCATTCATTGCTTCGCCCTTAGGGCGAAACTGTGACATTTTTTGGGAAATACCCTACGTCACAGTCGAAATTACCTTACTTTATACCTACACAACTTTTTTATTACCCTACATTTCACCCTACGCCTAAAATATCACAGCGTACTAATAATAAATTACAGACTACAAAGTACGACGTGATAGCAGTGCCGTGGCGCTAAAGTCGGTAGCGACTGTCATCGAAATATTTAGGAAAAAATAAAAAGCGCATATCAAAAGCGAGCGTACGCGCCTTAGCGCACATCGTCTCGCAGAAGTGGACGGGAGAGAGAGAGATTAAAGTCTTTTTATTAATTGAGGAAAGTATTGTGGTGTGGCTTGCTATTCCGGTGTGTGTTGTTGTGTTGCATATAGGAAGGGGCCTTAAAAAAATGTAGCAGTTTTACCCAAAAGGCGAAGCATCAATTGCGATACCAAATTATTAGAGAGCTATACGGAGTAAGGATAGTAGTTTTATCAGCTGTATAAACTTGGGACATGCTGCAGCACCAGCGCAGAACTGTTGTCGGCGCCGTCGGCGTTTTGCCCGCGTTCGCTCCGAACGCGCGCGCGGCTGTTCCGCTGCCTCTGGGGGCGGCTCGGAGGTTTTCGACGAGATCAGAACGTGACACTCGTCGAGCAGCGTCGGAAGTCTTTACCATATTCTCGCCTCGCAACGTTTTTATATAAATACGCATTTGGTGCCGCAGTTAAACGTCGGCTCCCCTCCCTCCCTCCCGTCCTCCCACGGCCTTTCGCGCCACGGAAGAAGTCGCGTTTCCTCTCTCTCTCTCTCTCTCTCTCTCTATATATATATATATATATATATATATCATTATCAGCCTATATTTTATGTCCATTGCAGGACGAAGGCCTCTCCCAGTGACCTCCAATTACCCCTGTCTTGCACTAGCGTATTCCAACTTGCGCCTGCAAATTTCCTCACTTCATCCCCCCATCTGGTTTTCTGCCGACCTCGGCTGCACTTCCCTTCTCTTGGTATCCATTCTGTAACCCTAATGGTCCACCGGTTATCCATCCTAAGCATTACATAGCCTGCCCAGCTCCATTTCTTCCGCTTAATGTCAACTAGAATATCGGCTATCCCCGTTTGTTCTCTGATCCACACCGCTCTCTTCCTGTCTCCTAACGTTAGTACTAAGATTTTTCGTTCCATTGCTCTTTGTGCGGTCCTTAACTTGTTCTCGAGCTTCTTTGTTAACCTCCAAGTTTCTGCCCCATATGTTAGCACCGGTAGGATGCAATGATTGTACACTTTTCTTTTCAACGACAGTGGTAAGCTCCCACTCAGGATTTGGCAATGCCTGCCATATGGACTCCAACCCAATTTTATTCTTCTGTAAATTTCTTTCTCGTGATCAGGGTCCCCTGTGAGTAATTGACCTAGATAAACGTACTCCGTTACAGACTCTAGAGGCTGACTGGCGATCCTGAATTCGTGATCTCTTGCCAGGCTATTGAACATTATATTTTATTGCGATAGCAATTATATGGGCACTTCAACCGGATTTCTGCCGTCGGCCGTCGCCGTGAGGTTCCCTATAGATAAAATCTTCGCCGCGCGCCGTATGCCCGAGCGGAAGCGTGCGGGGATGCGCGCTATCACGGAGAGCGAACGCACTCATCTCCCACGCGCAAGCAAGGAAGCAGGAAGCCAGCGCCAGAGGGAGCGGGGGGGGGGGGGGGGAGAGGGGGCTCACTTCACTGCCAACAACCGCGCTCGTCGCTCGTCCGCACAGTCTCTTATCTCCACACGGCTCTGACCTTTATGCGCCGTGCATTCGCCGCTCAGTTTCCGTTGAAGCGATAGACCGCACGTACCTTCGCCCGCTGCGGCGTATGCTTGCTGCCAGCGTTTTGACAGTCGTTGTCTGCAGTCATTCAGTGTGATCTATTCGTGTTTGTTTGTGCGCGCTCACACCACGCTTGTTCATTCAGTTAGTAATAGTCGGGCCACATTTTCCAACGCACGCTACACATGCAATGCTGCCCGGATCGGCAGTGCAGCGCTACAGGTGTGTCCCTTCGCACGCGCTGCCCACGGGAAGCGCTTCTCACCAACACCACCGTTTCACACGCGCCTTCTCGTGGTCATCGAGTCTCTCTTCATGTTGGTCTACTTACGCCGCAGCACACCTGCTTACTTAATCAGCTCATGTTTACTACAATTCATATTGCTACCAAAGCCGCTCACCTTACTTCGTATGGCATTGCTGTGTTGCTATCGCATTCATTGCTTCGCCCTTAGGGCGAAACTGTGACATTTTTTTTCTTCTGCATATTCATCTTCAACCCAATTCTTACACTTTCTCGATTAGTGTAATATATATATATATATATATATATATATATACATATATAGTTAAAGCACGCGTCTCTCGCGCGCTTTCACTTGCACATACAGAATACGGTGCGCGGCGACGATTTCATCGCCGTTGGACGTCATGCGGAACCTCACGGCGCCGGCAGAAACCCGCTTTGAATGTCAATAATAAGACGTAGCAAATTAAGGTAAGCAAAGGCGGCCATACCACAGGATCGGTGCGCCGAGCCGTCGCTGACAGCTCCGATTTTGACGGCTCCTAAATTGCCTATAGGAAAATGATGAAAGGTGGGTGAGGTGGTTTGGTTTTATGATGTAAAAGACAGCGCAAGGGCAAACCAGGGATAAAGTGAAGAACAAGACAATAGAATGCAGTTGCGAGTTCAGTGCCCGTTTTGATTTTTCTGAAGAAACAATGAAGCTAGCACAGAGATATGTGACGTCTGATCTTTCGGCTCAGCCCTATGCTGGTGAGATGGGAACAGCTCCAATTTTATGCAAAGAGATTTAGTTTTCGTGTCTCTTAAGGAGTGTCAAAAATGGCACCTTGAGAGATGTCGCGTCGATGGGCTAGTTTTTAATATCACTAGTAAACTGATCGTTGACGATCAAAAAGTGGAAATTACCCTACGCCTCGTAAGAAAATCGCATTACCGCCCTACTACCCTACGCTGCCCGAAAATTTTCGAAAATACCCTACAAGTAGGGTAATTACCCTGCGGTTGGCAACACTGACTATGAGCCAATACCTCCTAAAAAAACTATGCCTGGGACGTGTAAAGCCCCTATATTGACCCTTTTCGCGGAGCAGTTTGCTCTACAGGAACGAGATGGCGCTTTCGGCCGCGCGCCATACGTTGCCTCAGCGAATGCGCACGAATACGAAACCATTACTGCTTCTACCGTGCTACTGTGCGATCAGCTGTCGAAAATGCAACTGGGTGTGCGCTAATGCACTGTGCCCAATTCATACTGCAAAATGTGTAACGATAAAGGGAAGACGTGTGCGGTACTTCTCTGCAAAAATAGTGATTCACATATTAATGAATGGAATCAACCTGTGTCGCCGCTGCTACATAAGGACTGCCTGTGTTGCCGCCCTTCGCGATGCACGGATTTCCTCAAGGATAAAAAAATATAATTCATCCGCCTGCGCTGTATAGCTAACCTCCAAAGAAAGGACTTCCAATTCGGAACGTCGGTACTTAAGAGGGAGTACCGCTCGTTACAAAAGGAAGTAGCGCCACTTACTAGAATAGTAAGTTTCTCGCACGTTATCTACACTCACCCACCCCAACTCGTACTCAAACTTACGCCCACCCTATCGCCAACGTATCAATAATAAGTGAATAGGCGCTCACTTGAATCAATGTGCCGAAGCATGAGTGACGGCGACTACACCGACAAGACACGAATGTTGGAAGCTGAACGTTTCGTGACGGTCCACAGAGTAAGCGAGGGACTAGCGATAATACGTCGTTGCTACGAGCTGTCGCAAAGTACAGAACATCTAAATTCCAAGCTTTGTGCACAGCAAGAACAAATTTATCGCAACAGAGCACACCCGCGAGTGATTACGCTGAAAATAACCAATCAGATAGTGGCCGCACCGAGGAACTTTACTGAGTCAGAAATATTACAAGCCGCTGGTTCAAAATTTTTGCCAAATAAAGAACGCAGAGCACACTGATCCCGATTTAATTCAGAAGCGGAAAGTTTGGACAGCTTGGAATACATTTCTAGCCCCGCTTTTAGTACAAGCGCCGTATACGCTGTTCACGCCGTTTGGACAAGGCGTAATGAGCTCTGAAAGCACTTTCATGTCCTCTAAAGCTGTGGCCAAAGCTTCGTGTCGTGCACGCAGTCACCGTCTACGATACGCGTCGAAACAGCGGTTTGCTGCGCCACGCCGGCGTCCCGCGCTTGCATTGTAAACGCGGAGGTAACGGAGGCGGCTGAGGCAAGCAATGGACGCGTCACCACGTGATCAAACATGGCAGCGCCCACGGGAGCGCCGCGAAAAGGGTCAATATAAAAAGTAGCGACACTCTCCTTCTCCGCCTACCCTCCTCCTGGTTTCTCCTCTCTTTCGCGCTCCTTTTTCGACCGTTGCGCCGCCTACACCGCTTGA